>NC_090229.1:23454730-23754730 GCF_024489055.1 Chanodichthys erythropterus
CCTGCTTATACAAATTTTAAATTAAATTTAGAAATAAAATTAACTAAGTAGAACTAATTGTGTGATGAATGTGTAAAAAAAAGAAAAAGTATATGTGCATGTACTTTGAGTTGAGTGTGTTTGAATATGTGTGTGTGTGTGTGTGTGTGTGTGTGTGTGTGTGTGTGTGTGAGAGAGAGAGAGAGAGAGAGAGAGAGAGAGAGAAGGGTGCATCACTCTTCGACCTGGCACCTATAGATGAACACTTCACAGGTAGTTTTGGTGATTGTAAATCATTCTCATCAAATGCTATTGAGCTTTAAATTATGGCATTTTTTTGTATGATCCAATACAGTAGTGAAATACATAGCAATCTTTACATATTACTTGACAGTTTATTTGGAAACACTTTACAGTAAGGTTCATAATGTATTAACTAATGTGAACTATCCATGAGCAACACATTTGTTGTTGTATTTGTTAATCTTTGTTAACGTTAATAAAAATACAGCAGTTCATTGTTCATGTTACTTCACTGTGCATTAACTAAAGTTGACAAATACAACTCTTGATTTTAATAATGTATTAGTAAATGCTGGAATTAACATTAACAAAGATTAGTAAGTGCTGTAGAAGTGCAGTTCATTGTTCGTTCATATCAACTATTTAATATAAAGTGTTACCTTTTATTTTAATAAACATCAATAATCTAAAAGGTTTGCATTATACCTGACACCTAGATGAACAATTTACAGTTGGTTTTGTGACTAAGTCATTCTCTTTAAATGCAATTGAAGGTAGAAACGTGAATACATAATGTTGTAACTTTAGAGACAGTCCCTAAATTTGCGAATATCATAATCAAACGTTCAGCGTCAAATCAACTTAATGCCAGTATCTGCTTTCTTGGAGCCTATATAGTCTAACCTACATCACAAATGAGGTGCGAGTTTGGTCTTTTATATCACTGTACGAGTCCATTAAGCTGTGTTAAGAGTTTTTGTCCTGATGGCAGCTATGACGGATGAGGGAAGCCCTAGAATTACAACACAGCGCCGCGATATAAAGTTAAGGAAACTAAACAACAGAGAAAAATATATGTCTATCTCAGATTTAACGTTTGATCTGTACACCAGCATCGGGCAATAACGTTATCTTGTTCACTGGAGAGAAAGCTGTAGCTACACTGGGAAAGTAAGCGTAAATACACTGAATTAAACATAAATGCAGCTTTTGTGTCTTTATCAGCTTTTCTGCATTTATACTGGCCCTGATAATCATCACACATTCACTTACCACTTGCTCCATTTCTGTAAATCTGTTTTTATGAATGAATGATGACTTACTAGCCGTTGCTCGTCTTTGTAAACAGCCGCTAGCGGCACCTGCTGGTGAAGAAGACTAACAGCAGATAGAGATGATGCATCGGCACTCTACTGCTCTTCCTGCAGTTCCCGGATGTGAAATGTTGAATTTTCTGCCGAATTTGAGCCACTGAATTTGTGGAAGCGAATTTGTAAAGCGAAATAAAATGGACTGAAAATTGCTAGTTGAATTTTATAGGTTGTATTTTTAAACAGAATGAATATTTTGGAAGTGAAATCTAAAAGGTGAATATGAATTATTGAATTTTTAATAATGAAAATGTGTGTGAAATATTTTTAATTGAAATATTCACAGCCTAAATATACGACCATGTTGAATTTCAGCCCATAAAAATGCAAGCCTTAAAAATACAGTGCATCTAAATGCAAGTACAGCTAATGTAATGCATATTTTTTTCAAATAGTGCAATTCAACAAGCTTTTTATTTCAAAAACATTTGGCATTATTTTACTTCCATATCATTCCGAGTCCATTTCTGCGACACAAATATTTAAGTAGAAATTGAAAGTGGATCGGACCGAGCACCACAACACACTTGTAGCCAATCAGGAGTAGGGGGCTGGTGTGCTGCTGGTGATTAGTCACCACTAATACAGTACACAAAAGTATTGTATGCTCTTCTGCACTGCATGTTCAATTTTTGTTCTTTCTTGTCGTTCATTCACCATCTTTGTTTTAATTTTCACGAAGCATTATTTTGATTTGCTTCTGCTATGTTAAAGAGACATCCACTCTTGCATTGCCTGTTTTTGTGCATTTTGGGGGCGGAGCAATGAAAGGAGGGGTGTGTTTGTTTGCGCTGATTTCAAATATCAAAAGTGTTCCTCAGAAATCGCTTACTGCACCTTTAAGAGCATAGGGAGACTGACTCTTACAATCACAGTGCTTCATGGGAGTGGGCGGAGCTGAAGAGTTCTTTTGCCACAATTTGCTTGTTTTGCTTCTCTGATTGGTGGATAGTTCTTTGCAAAATCATGGGTACTGTCGTTTTTCACCAGGAATTCTGCTGTTAAATATGATTATTTAATATGCTGAAATAATGCAGGATGATGGCATTAACAAATTCTTAAACTCTTTGTTGTTTTATTCCAAGTTATTGCTCAAAATTAATTCTCTGAACAGAATTTTTACTTTTTGAACCTGACTGTTGCACACTATAGGGCTGATTTCAGGTTTAGGGCCAAAAGAATCATGGGATTCTTTCTCTTTCTGGTAGAGTCTGTTATATATTGTGTAAATTTCTTCTGGCATGGTCCTACCTGACAGCACACTCTGTACTCTATATAATGGTTAATCTTCATAAAACATCGATGACTTCCTGTATTCCACACACCCCAATGATTTCACCATTAAGATCTGCTTTTATGACAAATACAGTGAGGCTGATGGTAGCTCATATATATCGCACTGACAGACAGGAGTGAGTTTGAATGTTTTAAACTACTAACCCATAGACACATTAACATGATAAAATATGTAGACTCATGGAGAAAATGAATATGTTGAATTAAACCAGACTTGTTGACTTTTTTTTTTAACCATCCAAGGTGCTTTTCTTTGGCATGGCGATGTAGCAGCGACTGCAGCATTTATCACAAGGATCTACAGTGAGTGGAAGACAATAGCTAATGAGAGCTTGCTCCCCGTTGGGCTGGAGCTCCAGACAATGCAACAACATCTGTGCTGGCGTGCTGAAGTGCCTCTTCCCCAGAGTCGCAGGACAGGAGGGGGGGAGGCAGCAGCCTCACCTGTCCTGTGCTTCCAGACACCCCCAACCCCCACCCTCCTCCATTCTTTTCCTTCTACCCTTCATTCCTTCCCTCCGTCATCCTGCCGATCTAGGAGCCAAGCTTGTTGAGGGGACTCCCAGGTCAAATCCATAAAGCATCTCCCACCAAGGTCACTGCTTACGCTCGAAACCCGAATCCCAGAAAAGAAACATTTAAAATGTCAGGAGTTTTGAGTTAGCACTGTGAGGAGAGAAGGATGGCCTACCCCAAGAGAGAGAACGAGAGAGAGGGAGAGAATGTGCGAAAAAATGAGAGAAGAAAACCAGGTGTGGACTTCAGTTTTAAGTGATGTTTAATGAATGGGCCCCCAGGGTGGTTTAACACATGAGCAAGGCACTACATTTCCCCCTTTCCCCCATGGAAATGCACTGGACATATATGATTCAGGGACTGAAGAGTGCAGGCTGTAAATATGTCAAGTTCTTTCGCGGTTTGAGGATAACTCAGGAATTGCACTCAGACTGCCGCCTTGGTATGTGGATCACCAGAATCCAAAACACAAACTTTTTCAAAGCCCAAACTTTTACCTCAGTGGAAAAATGAACATGAGAGGTTTATTTAGGATGCCTAAAGTTTTCTCTCTTTTTGTCCCCAAAGAAAGGGTAATATAAATGCTGACATGGTGATCAGGACTCTTGAATCACTTTATATGACAACTACAGTTTGAAAAGTTTGGGGTCGGTAAAAAGTAATAATGTGAAATGTTGGTTTTAATATACACTGCCCAGCCAAATAGTCACTGTTTGGATTTTAATAGGCAAATACTTAAGAATCTATGAATGGATCATTATTACAGTGATTATTATTTGTGATTGTTTATAGCATGTTATATGTTTGGCAACAATTCTTTTAACCCTTAAGATGGAGTGTGTAGCTTTTCATTTCTTAAACAACCATGTAGGAAAACACATCATGGCCATATTCACCAGGGTTAAAATTTGTGAAAGAATGGTTCAGAGAGCATGAAGACTCATTCACACATGAATTGGCACCTTTGAGTCCAGACCTTAAAGTCTTTGGGATGTGCTGAAGTAGACTTTACAGAGTGCTCACCTCTTGCATTGTCAATACAAGATCTTGAGCAAAAATCGATGCACCTCTTGATGGAAATAACATCACAACATTTATTTCCATCGAGAGGTACATCATTTTTTGGTCAAGATCTTGTATTGACAATGCATGAGGTGAGCACTCTGTAAAGTCTACTCCAGCACATACCAAAAACTTACACTGAGGTTAAGGCCAGTGCCAATTCATGTGTGAAAATGATTCTCCATGCACCCTCCCAACAATTCTTTCACAATTTGAGCCTGATGTTGATCTTGACATTGTCATCCTGGAATATGGCCATGATACATGGTTGTTTAACAAATGAAAAGCGACACACTCCATCTTTTAGGGTTAAAAGAACTGTTGCCAAACATATAATATGCTAGAAAAATAATAATCACTGTAATAATGATCCATCCATAGTCACTAAAGTATTAAAGTGTATTTTATTATGTAATTTATTCCTGTGATGGCAAACCTTAATTTTCAGCATCATTATTCCAGTCTTCAGTGTCACATGATCCTTCAAAAATCATTCTAATATGCTGATTTGGTGCTTAAGAAACATTCCTTATTATTATCAATGTTGAAAACAGTTGAGCTGCTTAATATTTTTGTGGAAATGTGATTTTTCTTTCAGGATACTTTGATACACAAAGAAAATATGGTAATCTCCCAAAATAGATTGTCTATATGTTTAAAAAAAACTAAGAAAATCCTGTAAAAATAAGGCCCAATTTACTGTTAATATAAAGGAATTTTCTGTGTTGATTTTTCACAGGTGTGTGTTGTGTTGTTGAGTTGAAGGAAATGTACTTAAACTAAATGGAAAAAAAGTAGGCTTAAAGGTACATGTAATTTTATGTCAAGACACTGTCCATTATTCATCAGATTCTTTTTCTTATGGTGTACATTGATGCCAGTACACATTCACAAACTTTACCTGCGCCACATCGCCCACCTTCAACTCCAAGTGGCACAGGCAGGCTGTGACCCCTGTAAAGGACGGAGAAGAAGTGGTTGGTAATTAAAATGCAATCTCCACCACTTCAACCCCCCAGAGCGGGGCACGCCGCAACAGCGGTGTCGCCCAGGAGCCTGAGGGCGTGAGGTGCCACCTGCCCAGCCGTGCCACCTGCGCCCATGTCCTCCCTTCATTAAAGTGTGTATTTATACCACTTCTCCTGGCCCCCCGCTCCGCAACCCCACCCCCCACGCGGGACTCTCGTCCGCTAAAGCGAGGCTTTATTAGAATTAATGTGCTGCCGCAGAGACGCATGGGCAGGCCTGGAGCCGGGGTGCCAGAGGAGAGGGTCCCCAGCCCTTGTACTGTCACTTTGAATAAAGGCAGTCGGGCAAGCTGAGCGTGGATGGGCACATGACAGCCATGTTTTCCACTGGGCAGAGGGGAAAGCAAAGTATTTTTTCTGTACAATCTGCTCCCATGCACATGACAAGCTGTCGCGTGCATGGAATAGATGAGTAGATCGAGGACAGGATCGAGCAAGTTTCGAATTTGATTGGTCAATAACAAGATGAGAAGTTGATATCTGGCTTCCAGGGTGTCTCTGTAAGCACAAATATTAACTTAATGTGCTCATTATGACTGTTTCCTGGACTACTTTCTACATGCGGTCAAGAGTTACAACTAGTTGCATTAAGTTCAACTCCAAAATTCTGTAAACTGTACAGTATACTTGGGCCTAATTGGAGATAGCTGTAATGCATAATGCAATTATTGAAGAAGTTTCCACATTATAGTCCTGAAAACCATCTGTGTGGTCAATAAGTTGAGTGTCCTGGGGTAATGGAAAGTGAGCTTGTTGTGTACATGGAATAGATGAATGGATCGAGGACAGGACTGAACAAGTTTCAAATTTGATTGGGCAGTAACAAGCCCATAAGTTGATATCTTGCTTCCTGAGTATCTCTATAAGCACGAGTATTAATTTGACATGCTTATTATGACTGTTGCTTGGTCATGTGTTGCAACTAGTTGCATTAAAGGGATAGTTCACCCAAAAATGAAAATTATTGAATTCTTACACTTTTGTTGTTCAAAACCCATAATTATTGATGATTAACTTAGTATTGTTTATTAAAGTATTAGTTCACTTTAGAATTCACATTTTCTGATAATTTACTCACCCCCATGTCATCCAAGATGTTTATGTCTTTCTTTCTTTTTACAGTGGAAAAGAAATTATGGTTTTTAAGGAAAACATTCCAAGATTTGTCTCTATAGTGCACTTCAATGGCTACCAACAGGATGAAGGCCCAAATTGCAGCTTCAAAGGGCTCTACACGATCCCAACCGAGGAATAAGGGTCTTATCTAGCTAACCGAACTGTCATCTTCTAAAAAAAATATATATATATATACACTTTTTAACTACAAATGCTCATCTCGCACTAGCTCTGCGATGCGCCACACATTACATAATCAAGTTCGAAAGGTCACGCGTGACATAGGCAGAAGCACTGTGGTAGGGTGAAAAACTCCATCTCATTTTCTCCTCCAACTTCAAAATCGTCTGACGTAGTTGTTTTACCTTTTTTTGTACAGATGTTTTGACTTAGTCTTTGCACGCTTTGTAAACACATGCTTAGTACTTCCGCCTATGTCACGCATGACCTTTCCAAAGTGATTACATAATGTATGGCACGTTGCAGAGCAGTGCAAGATGAGCATTTGTGGTTAAAAAGTATATCTTTTTTTTTTTTGTAGAAAATTATTGATCATTTCGCCAGATAAGACCCTTATTCTTTGGCTGGGATTGCGTAGAGCCCTTTGAAGCTACATTGAAACTGCAATTTGGACCTTCAACCTGTTGGTAGCCGTTGAAGTCCACCATATGTAGAAAAATCCTGGAATGTTTTCCTCAAAATCCTTTATTTCTTTTCGACTGAAAAAAAGAAAGACATAATCATCTTGGATGACTTGAGGGTGAGTAAATTATCAGGAAATTTTAATTTTGAAGTGAACTAATCCTTTAATTCAGGGGTTGGCAAGTTCGGTCCTAGAGAGCCACTGTCCTGCAGAGTTTAGCTCCAACCCGGAAAAAAAACCTTCAGCTGCCTACAGCCTTAGTAATCCTGAAGAGTTTGATTAGCTTGTTCAGGTGTGTTTGATTAAGGTTGGAGCTAAACTCAGCAGGACAGCAGCTCTCTAGGACCGAACTTGCCTACCCCTGCTTTAATTGATCAGTGAATGTACATACTTGCTTTACACGCGACTTGCTTGGAAACCTCATTGGTTCTCACCCATCAAGTAAGTGTGCTTGAGCTTCCATTTACCAAATTTGAGTGCTTTATGTATGTCCGCTCATCAAGTTTATATGGGAATAAAAGCCTAAATTAAATATTTTCATCATAAAGTGATTTTATCTCTTCAGGAGATATGAATTTAGATTTCTTTTACAATCTCTTTATGAACATTTTGAAGCATCATAGTTTTGAATGAACAGACTTTCAATGGAGAGACAGAAGTATCTTAGATTTCATTAAAAATATCATCATTAGTGTTCTGAAGACGAGCGAAATTCTTATAGGTTTGGAATGACATGAGGTGATGACAGAATTACATTTTTTGGTGTATTAACCCTTCAAGTCCGACTCTAAAATTCCATATTCATCAGTACTGTACAGTATGTACTTGGGCCTAATTGGAGACAACGGTGATACATAATGCAATTATTGAAGAAGTTTTCACACTATAGCCCTGTAACGCGTCCATGTGGTCAATAAGTCGAGTGCGCCGGGGCAATGGAGAAGCTATGTGTGAGCTTGTGATGCTTAAAAGGGCATTTCAGTCAAGTCATTATCATTCCACCACACCAATTAGACACAAATAACCTCCATACAACTCTATTCTGAGAAAGGGCAATCTGCGGCATGCCGTATTCCTGCACCGTAGCCTAATCCACATTTCATGTGCATACTCACTGCTCCACACCCACCAAGACACTACTGACTTCATTAGTTTTAAAAATGGCTAGCATTTTATAGGCAGATGTAGATTTTAACATTATTAGCCCTCTGTAATGTTCTCCTAAAGGGCATGTGAAGCAACCAATTAAACCAGAAACTCTGAAAGAGAACAGACAGGGGAACTCTGAAAGATAATATTTACCCCTCACACCCTCCGCAACCGAAATGCGACTGTATTTTATTTCCTGAGGAATGAATAGCTGGTATTGGCCTTATCAAATGGAAAAATCAAAGAGGGTATATGGATTCCACGCTCACAAATAACACAATGCTCACTTCGCTAGGATTGCCTCAGATTGAATTGTGAGATTACACGGTAAGTACCTGAGAGAGGACGCACATAATCTTTCCATTACCACACAGATGTCTCGCTAACATGGTCATTGCGTTTGATATATCTTTATTCCTTTACACATTGGGTCACTAACTGTACGTACACATGTATTTGTGCACAAACCTTCTGTGGGAGTGTTTTAACACAGTAATCATGTTTCGTCAATAAATTTAAACTTGAGTGTTTCTTCAACTTTAGGCACTTTTATGCCTCAGGGGTTGATTTTTATTATATTCACAGGCCAGTTGCATAAATACAGCAATTATGCTAAGATTTAAGATTTAGTTTTTAAAAACAGGTCAGATGAACTTGTGGATAGTGAAGGGATAATCAGTCTTACTTTTCATTCTGAAATCGTTCTTCATTATCAAGTTAAATTAAAAGTTTTTATGCAAGTAACTTAAAGTTATGATCAGTCCTAGAGGAAAAAAAGGCAAGATTAATAATTTATAATACTGCTGTAATACTAAGTTTACAGTAGTAGGCTAGACTTTGAGCTCTGGAAAGGCAAGTTAAATATATTGCTATTATTTTATTTAAATATTAGGGCCCGAGCACCAATGGTGTGAGCACCCTATTGTAATTGCTCGGTCAATTCTTCTTCTTCTCCGAAATGATTCGCATTTTTGAGGGCCTAAACATGCTCGAAAACTCATGAAACTTTGCACACGTGTCAGATGTGGTGAAAATCTGATATGGATTTCAGAATTAGGTGTGGCAAGATAGCGCCACCTACAAAATTTTAATTAAAGGAACACTCCACTTTTTTTGAAAATAGGCATAATAATCAAGGAACTTTGCTGTCATACCATGGATGCAGCAGGCGCAATGATCATTGATCATGATTATTATGCCGGAATGAGAGTATAGTTCCTAGCCATATCGGCCTAGAAAATCGCAACTTTCATTTGCCATCGGTCTTAGTATACGATGTAAGTACAGAAGAGTCAAGTTTTAAATAGGAAAAATATTGAAACTCTTTGGTCATTTTCGAGCGAGATGCTAACTGTCTAATCAGATTCAATGAACTATGTTAAGCTATGCTAAAAGTGGTACCACCAGACACGGAGATCGGCTGAATGGATTAGAAAAAGGCAAAACTCAAATGTTTAACTATAGGGGAGTTGGAAAATGAGCCTATTTTCAAAAAAAAGTGGAGTGTTCCTTTAAGCACCCTTCGTGCTACATTTCACGTACAAGTATGAAATTTGGTAGACACATGTAACAGTCCAATACTTGCAAAAAAGTCACTGGGTGCAAAATCTGAAAACCCAACAGAAAGTGAGATATTTTGAATTTTCTCTGCAAAATTTTGGCCGTTTTTGCCATTTCCAGACATTGTACTTTAATGAACTCCTCCTAGAGCTTTAATCAGATCAACATCATATTTGGACAGTCTAACCTAAAGGCTGAAGGGCGTGTTCGTGGCAGCCTGACAAAGTTTGATGTTTTGCCATGAAACAGAAATTTGTTGTAACTCGGGTGTACAATGACCGATCTGCCCCAAACTTCACATGTTTTATTAGGGTGCCACCTGCGGGCAACAGGAAGTGTCATGTTTTACACTGTGATTAACTCCTCATAGACATTTAACCAGATCAACATCATATTTGGTCAGTCTAATCTTGCATATTGCCTGCTGTGCTCTGTTTTCCTAAAGCCACCGGGTGGCAGTGGCATGGGTGCGAGGGCCCTTTCATTGCTGCTTGCAGCTTTAATTATTATTATATAAACACTTGACTTAATGTGTGTATACACCTGTTTGTTTTAGCACATTTTATGCACACATAGTAAAAAATTCTTAATGAAAAGCACAAATATTAATGAATGAGACCCACTGAGTGTTAACTTATGTTCAACCAGGGATCCAAGGCCCAGTAAGGAGCCTCAGCAAACTTTCAAGGGGGACTCAAAATTATGTATGACTTTTGATGAATTAATGAATGATTGAATTAAAATAAGACAAAACTGGCATTAAAATAAGCTAAAACAATTAAGTCCAATTTTTTTTATTGTATTTCAATCCCTCAACAGTTGTTTTTGTCTTCAAAGGATTCCCACAGTCTTGGAAAACCTGGACATATGAGAAAATCTCAGTTAAAAATGTGATTTGTAGACTTGGAAAAGTCTTTAAACACCATGGTCATTTTATAAAGAATCAATTTTTTTTCTTTTTTTCCTCAAAAATATTTAATTGGGTAGAAACTGTGAGTAAAATTATTTAGTCAAAGTCATCTTAGAGGCTCTATTAAGCATTATCATTATCTATCTATCTATCTATCTATCTATCTATCTATCTATCTATCTATCTATCTATCTATCTATCTATCTATCTATCTATCTATCTATCTATCTATCTATCTATCTATCTATCTATCTATCAATAAACACGGCTCGCCATGTCAGTGGTTGGTGTGGAGACCTCAGCGTAAGCGTAAAACGCAGCACCAGCGTGAGGTACAGGGGGATCCAGACGCCCGCTTTCCTCCCCTGCTCTGCGGTCTCAGTGCTGTTACAGTGCTGTCACTTCTCATTGGCTGTGCCGGCTTCCATTGGGTGCCACCACCTCAACAGGGGCATCACTGCTGATAGAAAACACAGCGTGTGATTTGTGAACTCTCACCGTCTTTGTAATTTCATCAGGGTAATGGGATTATATTTCAAATCACCGCTCCTTTCTTCATTACACCTCTAAGCTCCTCTGACAGACCAAAAAACTTAAATAAAATGTGCGCGTCAGCCCCGCTTGACTTCGCCCGCCGCTCGCACTTGATTAGACAAACAGCGCGGAACACGAAGGGGGGAATAATGTGCTCATTTATTCATTTTCCCGACGAGTCACAATAGATTTTTAACGACCGATGTCTGACCTCCCTTAGGTCCCCCGTGCTTAGGAGGGTTAATAAAGCCCAACAGTCTGGAGCTGAGAGGAAGTGAGCGAGAGAGCACTGAAGAACAGGAAAAGACCAAGCTCCCGCAACAATATAAAGACAGCCACGTCGCAGGGCCCAAAACAAACTGCCACTCCTTCCTCCATCTTGAGCACCACCACCACCCTAGAGAGATGGAGTGAAGAAAGAGAGATAGAGGGATGGAGAGTTAGGCTGCTTTTCCACTTAGATTCCAATTCCACTGGTCTCTGAGGGACAATTAAAGGCAGTGTGGTAGAAGTGGATTCTTTTCTGTGAGCTCTCTGGCGTGCATGTTAAAAGTTTTTCCCCTGGTATCACTGACACGGAGACTCTGTAGCGACAGGGTGGACGGGAGAGATAGAGCAAGAAGGGGGTGGAGGGGTGGGGAGAAAGACAAACTTGCATCTTAAAAACAACCAACTTCAGACGGTTACCAGCAGATAGTAATGAATGTTTAGCACAACTAAAACTTGCTTGTTTTCTAAAGTTCTGGAGGGAGAAAGAACTTGTGACAGAGAATAAGTGTAGTGTGTATTTGAATACAAAGATTATTGGAGAATGTTTTACAAGAAAATACTATTTCAGTCTCTCTAGTTCTAAATTTCAGATTTAATTCCATGTGTTACTTGCTGTTTCTTTGAAATTATTTGTGAAAATTCTGAGTGAAAATCGTTTTAAAGTAAACATTTTTTTTCTTTTGTTTTTCTGTATAAAAAACAACATACAGTAATATTGAGTAAATTACGTTTCAGACAGTGCTTGACATTAACGTTTTTGCTCACCGGCCACTGTGACTAGTGGTTTTCCAACGTTACTAGCCACTCAGCATTTTCACTGGCCACAATTTTGACATCGATAAATGTGCCATATAGATATTTTTAACATTATCTCACAATTTGGCAGCAGATATATTAGGCTGCTGTCACTTTAAGACCTGAGGCACGGATCCATTATACTGTTACACATGCATTTTCTTTCTCAACTGTTTATGTTCACTTTAAATATGACTGTGTTGATGTGAATACTCGCCAAGGCCGGCATTTTGACATTATTTTGTGTGTATTTGACAGTTTAAGTGCAATAAGCAGCCAAAAAAATAACTTAATTTAGTACTGAGAGGCGGCTTTATGTGCGCACACTTTGGGTGTGAGAACAAAATCTGCAGGAATGAACAAAATTATGTGCAATATGTGCAATCCCACACCGAAATTCAAGCCCTGTAACACCAACAATATTCATCTGGAGCAAATGAAACGAGTGAGCAAGGGGAGGTGGGTTTGTGTGTCGACTCCATGTCGGAGTGGAGAAAGGGCAGCTGGTATCATGTATCTATTCTGCAGTAAATGAGTATTGGAAGCGTTTCAGATATTTCAGTATCGATATGTATTGAAAAAAAAATTATAAATTTTGACAACACTACATTGCACTTAGTTTATTATTTCAGATGCCTTTTTAAAAGATTACAATTGAAATATGTATATAAAATTCAACCTGCCAAAGTAGGAGGGAGTGCGTTACATGCCACTGTTGAAATCCACCCGCATTTGGCGGGTTTTAATGTCAAGCCCTGTTTCAGACTAAATTTGGCCAGTTGATTTCTATATTTCTTCTCTGCTAACTGAAATAGTTTCAGGAGATGCCAAAACATCAAGCAAGTGTCATCACGCAACACATGGACCGGAACAAAGTCTGTGAATGTAGAGGGTAACCTGAAGAGTTAAATTTAGGGTGCAAAAAAAACAAAACAAAAAAACAATCCGAATTTATTGAACCAGACTTTGCAATGCTACATATGTAAGAGAGAAATGTTTAGGATGAACCTAAAATTAATCTATCTAAATATCTTTCTATTACCACATATGAAAGATGGAGATTTGTTTAGGATTAGCCAATTCGCTAGAATGAATCAGACTTTCCACTGTAAGAATAAGAATTGTTTAGGATGAACCGATTCACTGGAATGAATTAGACTTTCCAATGCTATATAAGAGATCTGTTTGGGATGAACTGATTGACTATAATTAATCAAACTTTGCAAAAAGACAGCTGTGATAGAGAAAGAGAGATAAGAATCATTTAAGTAAGCATGTTTAATTACTCCCACAGTTCAGACATTCAGAACAGATAAACTGCTTTGGGAAAACACAATTATGAAAAAACCCAAGTAAAAGACATTTTTAAACCAAATCTATATGATTTCGGTCCCTCCTTTGAAAGTCAAACCTTTGACACTTAAAAGTTTATAAAGACAAGGTAAACATAATCCACATAAATTGTTTTAATCCAAGTCTTCTGAAAAAAAAAAAAAAACTATCACTTTATATGAGGACCAGATTTAATTTTGCTTTTATTCACATATAAACATTGATCAATGATTTATATTTCATTAAAAATATCTTCATTTGTGTTCCAAAAATGGATTTAACTCTCATAAGTTTGGAACGGTGATTAAATAATGATACATTTTCTTTTAAATTAGTAGAGTCACTATCCCTTTAAGTTAATAGCGTCACAACTTTTAGTTAATTACTCGGACGGTACACAACTGGAAATGCTCCAACCAAAATGAATATCAAAAAAACTTTCTCCAGACAAAATATTACAATTTTGCTTCCACTTGGCACTGTTCACATACTTTGTGGAACGGCACAAACACAGACAAGCAGAATAATACAAACAGTGACAAGTTTCAGTGTTGTTGGACTGTATAAGCTGTTGGAACAACACTCAGCCAATCATTTTTGAGGTCCAGAACTAACTGATGTATAACTATAATTATATTATTGTTTGAGTTTCAATTAGTACTGCAGGACTACTTTCTCTCACACACATGCTTCCTTCATCTGATAGGGTGCCCTGCTATTATCAGGATCCCCTTGGGTGTTTAACGATCATATAATTTTTCCATGATAATGTTAAAGACTTTGAAATGGCTTGTGATGTTGACACACTGAACTTTAAAGGCCACTCAAGAAGCAAAGACCATTACCAAACTGGCATGAAGTGACACCGGGTGTCTATTTAAAAGACAGAACAGAAATTTTATCCTGGCACTCTTGGCATTTGAATATATTAATGGGTTAATGCAGATGGCAATGTCCTCATAAATGTCCTGGCAAATGCTTGAATCCTGATCTTATCATGTCACACCTCTTCCATTATAGATCATAAAAATGAACATGCACAAAAGATTCAAAATCATTTGCTAGTGCACACTTTACTGCTTTTACATTTCTCTGACACTTTTCCTTCTAAAGCGACTAACAGTTAAGTTACACTGCAGCAACATGTACTACCAAATGAAGTGACCTTTAATTACACTTGTAGTGTAAAAGTACAAAAAAAAAAACTGTACTTGCAGAAAAAATATTACTGAAATTAAAGGCAACAAAAGTGTACTTACAGAGAGTACACTTTCATGTTTCTTAACACACTTAAGCTTACTTTTGAAACGTGTGCTTTGTAATAATGTCAAATTAAAAGTTTTACTTTAAAGTACATTTTAAATCATTTTTTAATATTCTTTTGTCGTGCTTTGAAGAAGTAGACTTATTTCAATATGCTGACTAAAGCCCAAAGTATAGTTCACTTTTTACCCGTACGCGAGGGTCAGCGTAGTGAGCGTGATGCAAATTTCATCATCAGAAGAGTATGTGCGAACTCTTTGCCATTTCCACCACTGGTATTAAAAAATATATTTAAATACATGACATAGGCTACAGTTTCAATAGAAATTACATTAAAGTATATTTTAGTGTACCATAAATGCTTGTCAGAGCATTGGGCAGTATACACTTTCACCATATTTCAAAGACAATAGAACTAATTATGAAATGACATATAAAGACGTATTAAGTGGGTCAAAAAAAGGACATAAAAATTCAACTAACCGCATTTTATATAAATTTAAACTATAATGCATGTTACTTGCAATTACTGTACATGACAATGTAATTAAGTGTCCAAAAACATTACATTCAAATCACATTTTAGAATATTATTTTTACATATACTATAAGTTTTCTTTTTAAAAGTATGCTAAAGTCTACTTCTTTTTCATAAGGGTATGCAATCTTGCTTTTCAAGGCCAGTGGCTTATTATTATAGGCATCTGAGTGAAAAAAAAAATAGAATGATACCTTAAAGGGATAGTTTACCCAAAAATGAAAATTATCCCATGATACACTCACCCTCAGGCCATCCTAGGTGTATATGACTATCTTCTTTCAAACGAATACAAATCAGAGATATTTTTAAAAATATCCTTAGGGGGGGGCGTGTTTTTATTTTGAAGTCAAAAATAATGCATCAACCCATAAAGAACGTAATCCATATGACTCCAGGGGGTTAATAAAGGCCTTCTGAAGCAAAGCGATGCACTTTTGTAGGAAAAATATCCATATTTAAAACAAATAATTAGCTTCCGGGGAATGACCATGCACATAATGCACAAATCAACTAACGCCAAATGATTAATCCTCTGACGTGATGTATGATGCAGGATGAAGGAGTATTGTGAGCTTATACGCCTCTTGCAGATCAAACAAATAGGGCTGTGCAACAAATTTAAGCTCCTCTTATATCGAAATCCTCTGAAATTTCTCTTTAAAAATGATCATTTTAGACTTATAATCCGTGACCGGTGATTAGTTTTGCTCTCTCCTCTGTGCCTCCGATTTTCAAATCGACTTGCACATTCTGCGTATGGCCGTCCGCCGGAAGCTAGTTATTTGAAGTTTTAAATTATAACCCACTGGAGTCTACTTTTAAATATATCTCCCATTGTGTTCGTCTGAAAGAAGATAGTCATATACATCTAGGATAGGTTGAGGGTGAGTAAATCATGGTATAAATTTCATTTTGGGGTGAACTATCCCTTTAATTGTATCATATACTATAGAATAATCTCTAAATATATTACATGCTAAATGCTAAAATAAGTTTCAGCATTGCATCATTGGCACAATGAGCCATTCTGCCATCAGAAGTACATTTATGTTGAAAATTCACTGCATTACAATGTCTCCATCAGATTTCATTCATGACTTTAAAACAATGAGCACTCGCCAGGCAGCCGAGCACATTCAGAGTGGAAAATGAAATATATCCATTCGCTTTTCACCCCCCTCTCAACGTCTATGCATCATTTTCATCTAATTGTTCCCTCTATTCTTGCAGCTCTTTGTCAGGGGCCACATGGGAGAGGGGAAAATTACAGACTACCTGATAATTAGCAAAGTTCACAGTAGAACTTGGATCTTTACAGAACTAGCGGCTCCATGCTAGAGCCGGCTTTCTCTTAGCAACTAATTAAGTCCGCCTCTGAGGGCTACTACTGTGGTGGAGGTAGATGCTGCAACAGCAGAATCCAAAAAAAGAGGAGAGCGAGAGGGAAAGCAAGAAAAAGAGAGAAATGGTAAGACTTGCTTTCGTCTTTCTTTAAACAGAGGAATAAAACTGACTCTAATGCTCCTGGTGTTTTATTATTTGTTTCAGACGTAAATGGATTTCTTTCCCAAATGGAAGTATCAGTGGTGGTCACCATTACACACCACTCCAAACAGCGAGGCTTGTTCAGCTCATGACACACTTTAATTATTATAATGGCATTATCCATATCCGTCGATGTAACACGGAGAGAAGGAACAGCTGAGCGCAGTGGGCGTTAAGCGCAGGTTTTTAATCTCCTGCAGTTGAATTAAGCTTCTATCTAAAGAAGACTTTATTGGTGATGCTATCATCATCACTGCAACAGATTATTAAGCAGGATGCATCATCAAATGTCATCGCTCGTACACGTCGGGTGGCGAGATTATCTCCTCAGGGGCCTTATTGGATATAATTATGATTTTTTTGTTTGTTTGTTTTCATTTTGTTCCAAATTTTCTTACCCTGCAGGGCAGAGCGATGTTTGCGCTAAAGTGTCGCATGCAGAATGTCACTTTCCTCGGAGCATGCGCTTATACATACTTTGATGGCAAAAAAAAAAAAAAAACTATTCACGCAAATGTAATCTAAAATGTAAAAATTTGACTGATTAAAGCCAATTATACATGTTATTACTGTATACTTTTACTCTATCATTTTAATTATATGCAATAATATACGACAGACGATAGATAGATAGATAGATAGATAGATAGATAGATAGATAGATAGATAGATAGATAGATAGATAGATAGATAGATAGATAGATAGATAGATAGATAGATAGATAGATAGATAGATAGATAGATAGATAGATAGATAGATAGATAGATAGATAGATAGATAGATAGATAGATAGATAGATAGATAGATAGATGGGCTTTCGCACCAGGAACATAGTTCCCCTAGAGCTGTTTTCCTGGTTGCATTCGCCCCACCAGTAGGAACTATGAAGTGACGTAAGCTGCGCTTGTTGTTGTGACTTTTATTTTGACACCACGGCGGACCTTTATTATGACGCCGCCTGAGCACATGCACTTTTTATTAGTTTACGATTTGTTTAACAGCCTGTCTAATAGGTTATTAGACAGAACTGTTATAAAAAAAGAAGAAGACAGTATATGAAAAAGTATTAGCGTTTGATGTGTGGTTGATGTCCAATGTCACTAGCTGAGCAGAAATACATAATCATGTTTCGCTTGGTCCCTTCAAAGTTGCGTTGGATATTCTCCTTAACTCGAGAGGTCCATCTATCATTATTTTCCATGTTTGCCGTGTTCAAACCACAAAAACTATGAACTAGTTCTAGGAACTCCTTTTGGGGAAACTAAATTAGCTCCTACTTCAGAGCTACTCCTACTTAAACCAGTACTATAGGAACTATCATGGATGTAAGTGTATGTTGATTGGTCAAATGGATGTCAAACACTGGGACCCGGCATTTTTAAAAACTGTGTAAACATATTTACTTCACAAACATGGAAAACAGCGATTGAGGCATTTACCGGTTGTCTGCAGGGTTGTGTTTTTTTCTCAGCCTCCATGATATGCAATACTGAAAGTTGTCTTAGGAGATTTTGTCTCTTAGCCCCACTTTTGCTCTTTCGTTCGCATAAAATTATGCGTTTACATTCCATCTCCATTATCATGAAACCCACGACACACAACAAACACAGCTCCGATCACAGCATCCTCCATTCACAGCATCCTCCATTCACCGGTTTTTAGCGTTTGTAAATGCCGCACTTAAAGACGCTGTTGACGGCCGCTTCATAGTTCCTAGTGCCGGTGCAAATGCAACCGGGAACATGGCCTGGAGGAGAAATTAGTTCTTGGGGAACTATCCAAGTGGCTAGTTCCTATAACTGAGTTCCTAGAACTATTCGGTGCAAAAGCCCCTAAACACTTACATGGTAGTTCCTATAGTGCTGGTTTAGACCCTACTTTGAAGTAGGAGCTAATGTAGTTCCAACAAAAGGAGTTCATAGAACTAAAATCGATACGAACACGGCAAAATCCAGGTACTTCTGCCAATAGTTCTAAGAACTATGAAAAGATTCCTCTGGTGTGAAAGCCCCTATAGATTGATTGATACACACGTGACATAAGAGCTGTTGGCTTGCTGGGATCCAACCTGGGTCATGTCCCAATTTCACCTATTGACATTTTATGAGAAGATTTACAAACAATAAATCCCTTTGGTAAAATCCCCCAGAATCTTTCTTGAAAGTCCCTGCTGTGAACCCAAGGGCCAAAGAAGACAGCTGAGGCCAACCAGGAGTGATGTTTGGGCATTTGTGGTTATCCTGACGAGACTCTAGCGACACAGAGAGACTGTTTGTGATGCAATCCAAGAGAGACACGTCTAGCGAGCAGCAGACGAGGCTAAGGCAGAGGCAGTCATTATTTTCTGTGCAATTAGAGGAAACCTGAAGTCCTTGATAACGAGCGCAAAAAATGCCACATAATTAGAAATACACCACAAACACCATTATTGTCAGGAGAACACGGCCGTATAATGAAGCAATTATAAATGAGCGGCTGAGCTCCTGTCATTAATTTCAGCTTTTAAGGATGCGAGAAGATGAGCACGGGCTAAATGTTTCAGAGAGAGTGAGCGCTGAGAGGGTGCTTAAGGTAGTCAATGCCGTCAAAACCACTTGAGGTTCCCCTCAACGGCCAGATAAAGCCTTAAGTGCCCTGTGGAAAGACTCCTCTGAGTCCAAGTGTGAGGGGAAGAGCTTTGACTCTTAACTCCTGAGCCATTATGGCCGTCACAAGCAGAATGTTTATACAGTACATGCTTGCGCGCACGTTCAAAAGCACAGACCGAGGAACTGACCTTGATGTAGAACTTCAGATAATCAACAATCAACCAAACCAACATTATTAAAGAGCCTTCCAGAGAGAAGCCAGGAAGGGATTTCTATGCTCTCAATGTGCACTTTTGATGGTAAAAGGTGAGTATGTTTGTTTGGCATGTGGACTCTGCTAATCGCATTAGCCTGTAAGCTAAAAGGCTGAGAGAAAGCTTCATTACAACCACACTTGGAGGAAAGAGAAAAACTGCTCATCCACGAAAATAACTCAAACGTATTGATCTCGCTTTCAAATGCACACGCCGCTCTCCTTAAACCCCGCCAATTAAAAAAGTGGGGGTGAATTTCATTAAAATGCCACACGCTTAGTCTTGATCCACCACCGCAACCCAAGCAGCGCAAACAAGTGAACATAGTGCTTTATTAATGAGAATTTTTCTTCTTTGACTGTCCTCCTGCATCAAGCCGATCAGCGATGAAATCCTACACTGCTATGTGTATATATATATATATACACGTGGTGTAAGAACGTTGGGCAGAATATATGCTAAAGCATCATGCAGTAAACATGAAAACGGCAGTCACTTCTTGTTCGCACACATGCACACACACACCACATTGAACTCCAAAGACGTTGGCGTCATCCAGCACACTTAGAAATACAATCTTATTAATAGAAAGGCTGGTGCTACAGGCACACTACATCATTATTGTCTTGAGAATGCAGTGCTAGAGAAGGAGGCAATTAGGCTGAGGAAGCTGCGAGGTTGCCATTATTTTAGCATTTAATGACCAGGCGCTACGGCAGGGGCTTGATGCAGAAATGAGGGTCTCAGCTCTGAAATTATGCATTATCTGGCAGATCTTACTGCACCCCCCTAAGACTCCCTCTCCTTCACCATGAATAAATTTACATGGGAATGCTTATTTCTCTAATTTAGGCAGTAAAATTAGAATATACAATACAAATCTACCCGTGGAAGACAAGCATCTACTCACTGTTTTGGTTTTTAATGACCCTGTTTCATGTCTTCCTGCGCTTTTTTTCTTGCTATGGGGCGGGGGCTGGGACAGACTTGTGGAAATAAGAATTGTGTCTTTCTTCCATTAGTTTAGATACGATTTTTAGGAATATTCTGAGGCTTATGTGGGAAGTTCACACATAGGCCTTTTTTGGAACACCTTCGAATAGAACAGCAAATGCTGTAGGAACGGTAACATTGATAACGTGATGAACTGGTCTCTCCAAAAATTCATGGCCTAAAATAAAGTGTCAAGCCATTTAAGCATCAAATGGACACCTAATTAACATCTTAAATGAGAAGTGTGCACAACTAGCATAAAAAAAAAAATTATGTTTTCAAATAGGTTTCCTCACCCCACTCACAACACTCACCTTATTTGCCATTGGTCAGTCAAAGAGATAGCCCCGCCCCAAACAAGCGCCATTGGTTGAGCCACTGTTGTCGTGCTGGGCTGGTCGGGATGCTGAAACAAACAGAATAATGTTTTGAAAACACCACAGACACAGTGTTCAAATAACTGCAAATCTTATTTGGCTTACTCTGACTCTTCATATAATGATGGGTCAGGAAAAAGTATTTTAACATCCAAAAATTATACACTTCACCTAAAAACAAAAACTCTAACTGATAAATGGTGCAAAAACATTTGCTGAATGTCATTCTAACACCCAACAAAGAACATTTCTGTTATTTGTTGTTGATGAACAATTGTAAAAATGACATTTAGATGAAAAAGCACACAGCAAATAGACGTGCTGGTATTGTTTTCATCATCAAGGAAGATTCTGTTTATTAGAATTAAAATTAGGACTGAAGTTTCTCTAAATCAGGTGTGTTTTCAAACTGGGGTCCACGAGAGTGATAGGGGATTAAAAATGTGAAAACACAAATATAATAATAATACATAAAGAATAAATGTGCATGTGTATCAGTGCTATTATTGTTAACAAAAACTAAAACTATTAAAAATCACTGACATTAATTGAAATGGATCTGAAATAAATAAGGATCAAAATGTTAGGTGAAAAAATTTTTTATATTTTATGCAATTTGCCAAGGCAACAATTCTAACACTGGCCTAAAATTAGCCTAAAACTAAAATAAAAATAAATTAAAGCTAAATATAATTGAAAAAAAAAATTAAATAAAAAAAACATAAAAATGACAAAATTAATAAAACAAACTACTGTAAAATTAAAAGGAAAAATAAAAATATAAAATTAAAAGTGAACTGAAAACATTAATAAATACTATTTTATATATAATTATGTAGCTTCTTTCATATTTTGGGTATTAGTTTGGGCCCTTGGCATTAAAAAGTTTGTAAATCCTTAAATAAAGCCTTCTGCGCCATAAAACACAATTTTGTTACAATACATCAGCCACCACAGTATCATCACAAAAAAACATCGGACATTCTCTACACTGTTAAAAAAGAATTGTTGGTTTAACATAAAGTTACCTGGTTTACTTAAAATTTTGAGTTCATCAAAATTAAAAATTTGAGTTAATGCAATGAAGGCGATTGGTTTAATCAACAGAAACTCAAAATATATTTTTTTCTGAACCAGATTAATTATCTAAGTGGATTTGACAAAAGAAAAAATGTTGTAACAACAAATCAAGAAAATAATTTATTTTTAGTGTACTATTAAACGTAACCCAGAGGCTTGGAGATGGCCATCGTCTGCACTGTCAGTTTGAGCTCTTCTCCAGGAGGATCACGGCAGATTCCTGCATAAGAAGTTTCAGCCATCCGGTGAAGTCAGGACTGAGGAGACGCGTCTCTCACTGCTAAGAGATGTTCATCATTCTTGATCTGAGTCTGTCAGGCCCCGGTGTTTTAGTGCCTCTTGCTATTAGGCAGAATTGACAGGCCAAGAAGGTAGCGAATAGCAGAAACGTGTGAAATTAAGGAGGGCATCGTGTGCGCGTGTGCGTGTACGTGTGATGGGAGAGAGCAAGTGAAGTGTGGCCGTCATTTAATCTGCAATTTATCAGTTTAGGCTGCACCTTGTTACAATGGAGCGAAATTGTTGCTGCCTTCAGGAGAGATGAGATGGCGTCTCGTCTCTTCCATTGCCCCCCCCCCTCTCTCATTCGCTCTTTCTCTGCATGCACCTCTTAATGTAGTCTGACAGCGGGGGGCCAGATGGAGTGGGAGAGATATGTTGGAGAGGTATTTTTTATTGTTATTATTATTATTTCTGAAAACCCTCAATTAATATATAGCATTGTCATACCCTCCACGGGCGAGCGGCCATAGCTGTGTGACAGAGAGCGAGAGATGCCTGTGGAGGCTTCTGTGTCATATAGGGCTGAGGTCACACACTCAGGTCGGTTGCTTTGGGAACATACACGTACAAACATACACACACATCTCTTCTATAACACTGAGCACATTCATTTCAGGGCAATCAATGCTTAATTGGCATTTTTCCCATTAGGCCTCTCTATTAATGTCTTTTTAAATCAGATTTGTATGAGTTGTGAGCTAGTTCATGTTAGATTTCCCATTTTAGAAGCCTAATCAAATTACCTCATTGGGCTTCTGTGGAATGGTATTTTTCTATATCCATGACAATATTCGATTTAAATGGCCTCCCTGCTAAACAGGTTGACAAGCATAGTGTATTAATCTTAGTGCAGTGTCTCCTGAAATGACATGTAATCTGCAACGCGCTTAGCCGCGTTTACGCACACAGACGTTTGCGAATGAAGTGTCCATCATGACGTGGAAAAGAATCCTCTGTGATATCCCACCCATGGTTTTGGTATAAAATGCTACACTCTTAAAAAATAAAGGTTCCAAATGGGGGTACCATTGAAGAACCATTTTTGGTTCACCAAAGAATCTTTCAGTGACCAGTTTTCTTAAAGGTGCCCTAGATTGAAAAATTGAATTTACGTCGGCATAGTTGAATAACAAGAGTTCAGTACATGGAAATGACATACAGTGAGTCTCAAACTCCACTGTTTCCTCCTTCTTATATAAATCTCATTTGTTTAAACGACCTCCAAAGAACAGGTGAATCTCAACATAACACAGACTGTGACGTAACAGTCGGGGTCATTAATATGTACGCCCCCAATATTTGCATATACCAGCCCATGTTCACGGCATTACACAAGGGCAGGACTTCTGGATCTGTGCACAGCTGAATCATCAGACTAGGTAAGCAAGCAAAGACAATAGCGGAAAATTTCGACATGAAAATAGCGATAATAACTGACATGATATCATGATATTTTAGTGATATTTGTAAATTGTCTATCTAAATGTTTTGTTAGCATGTTGCTAATGTACTGTTAAATGTGGTTAAAGTTACCATCGTTTATTACTGTATTCACGGAAACAAGAGCCGTCGCTATTTTCATTTTTAAACACTTGCAGTCTGTATAATTCATAAACACAACTTCATTCTTTATAAATCTCTCCTACAGTGTAGCATTAGCCGTTAGCCACGGAGCACAGCCTTAAACTCATTCATAAACAAATGTAAACATCCAAATAAATACCATACTCACAGGAATCGATGTATGCATGATGAACACTTTGTAAAGATCCATTTTAAGGGTTATATTAGCTGTGTGAACTTTGTGTTTGCTGTTTAAGGCAGTTGAGAGCTTATGGGGGCGGGGGAGCGGGAGATTTAAAGGGGCCACACGCTTAATCTGTGCATATGTAATAATGGCTCAAAATAGGCAGTTAAAAAAATTAATTTAAACAAAATATATGGGGTATTTTGAGCTGAAACTTGACAGACACGTTCAGGGGACACCTTAGACTTATATTACATCTTTTGAAAAGGCACCTCTAGGGCACCTTTAAGGTGTGGTCACATAATGGGGTCCACTGTCAGTAGCGTAGAGATGTATTAAAGGGTTAGTTGACTCAAAAATTTAAAAAATATTCACATATAAACATTGATCAGTGAACAAACTCAACACAAGCGCAATCATACCTACTTGCGAGAACAAACCCCATTGGTCCTTGTGGAAGCTCAAACGTGCTGCGTAACGCACGAGAATGAATCTAATTGATTTTCGCACATCAAGCAAGCATGATTGAGCTTCCGTTTACCACGCGTTGATGAAAAGCCTAAATTAAATCTGTTCATCATATGTGACACGTCCTGGCAAAACGAGTCAGTATGCGCACTGGCTAATTTCAAGCTACAGGCAAAACAAGTCAAAATTGTTGATTTTGGTCAAAATTGAGGTTTTTACAAAAAATTTTCATTAAGCTCTAGTCTAACGATCCCAATGCTCCAAATAGCTTTATTTGTACATTTTCTGCAAGGAGTACCTTTCCTTTGACCATGAAAAATGCAGTTTTTCTCTGCTAGCTTCTGGACGTCTGGCGCTTCCCCTCAGCACAAGTTTATCGTTTTTAAAGCGTAGCATTCCAACTTCATGAATATTCATGGTGAATTATCGATGGCATGAGTCTGAACCAATGAAATGTGATTTTCAAACTCATGCTGATGTAAACAAAACGATTTTACTCACGCTGACTGACAGATTCGAAGCACGTACAAAGACGCCTCAGACAGTGCGCGATCCCAATATACACATTTACACAGAATTACAGTATTTAAAAAAATCTGTCTTGCCGAGTATTCACGCAAATGTTATCTGTTATGTCTTAAGTGAACGTTTGGTTAACTGTTGGGAAAAACATCTGATATGTTACATTATATTTGATAGGCTATGTGTGGTAAAGTAGGTCTTAATAGGCTGTCTATTACATTAACGTTAATCAAACATGATTTTTTTTTTTCCATGATTATGGAATGATGGAAAAAAACATTGAATATATATATCTTTTTTCCTTTAGACATGGGTTTTGACTTGGTTTGTGCCAAATTTGGCAGTATTACCAGGGATTTTAAGGCATGGTTGCTGGTGATTTTGTTTTGGAACCTAGAGTCTGCAGTCATTTTTTGTCTGATTCCAACAAATCATATATCATTTTGAAGGTTTTTATTAGAGAATGTGATAATAAGTAACTTATTTTTGAAAATGTGCTCATTGTGACTAATTTTGCCAGCACTGGTCATATATAAAGCAATCGTGTCTCTACAGAAAATTTGGACTAAACCAATTCATAGGATTAGCCTTACGATCTGGACTGTCAATGGAGGGACAGAAATCTCTCAGATTTCATTAAAATATCTTCATTTGTGTTTTGAAGATGAACAAAAGTCTTATGGATTTGGAACGCCATGAGGGTGAGTAAATGATGACAGAATTTTAATTTTTGGGTAAACTAACCCTTAAAGCACAGCTCACATAGTTGTCATTTTCAAATCAAATCGCTTTCTGTTGGTAAAACAGGCAAATTCCAGTGACCGCAAGCTGCGTGGCGATTGACTTTTTCGTTCTCACGAGAAACTCCCACTCCCACCAATTCCTATGACTGGATTTTGCTCGCAAGATTTCACTGAACAAAGGTAAATGTGACTGCACCTTTTGTGTGAAGAACATTTTATAAATCTAAGGAACCTTTTTCCACTATTGTGGAATGTAAAGGTTCCATGGTTGTTAAAGATTCTTCATGGAACCATAGATGCCAATAAAAAGACTTTTAAGAGTGTATATATTACCTGGTTTAGTTTAGCAGCTATAAGAATAAGTGCCGAGGCATTAATGGTCAGCGGGACACTGGACAAAGTATTGCGGTGCCGCTATCACACAGCACTTTTTCTACAAGAGCCCCTTTATACAGAGCAAATTCACCTTTGTTAGACTGCTGGGCTGACAAGCAGGGCAGGGAAGCCAGGACCAGCCCTGTTTAATGCCTGTGCCCTGTAAAACAGCATTGCGCAGCAGAAAAGTCAGGCCTGTGTTAAATACCTGCAGGGCATACTCCAGGCAACCAGGGGAGAAGAAGAGAGAAATGGAGGGAGGAAAAAGAACTAGGCCATCTAAAAAAAGGAGAGATGGGGAACAGGAACTCTCACCTGGCAGGATTTGATGACACACATAAGTTGCAGGATGTAATTCAAACTAAGTTTCAGAACAGCAGCAGTCTGAAACACATCAACAAAACAATTTGCTCTTAAGTTTGTTACATAAAATATAAATGTTAGCAATATTACCAGGTTGTTTAGTGATGTTTAAAATGTTGAATATATTTTAGCTTTAAAGGGTTATTAAAATAATGTCAAAAATGATAATAATGTCATTAATTACTCACCCTCATGCCGTTCTACACCCGTAAGACCTTCGTTCATCTTCGGAACACAAATAAAGATATTGTTGTTGAAATGCGATGGCTCAGTGAGGCCTGCATAGCCAGCAATGACACTTCCTCTCTAAAGATCTATCAATGTACTAAAAACATATTTAAATCAGTTCATGTGAGTACAGTGGTTCAATATTAATATTATAAAATGACCAGAATATTTTTGGTGCGCCAAAAAAACACTTAAATAACAACTTAGGCTATATAGTGATGGCCAATTTCAAAACACTGCTTCATGGAGTTTCGGAGCGTTATGATGCTTTTGTGTCGAATCATGATTCGGATCGCGTTTCAAACCGCCAAACTGCTGAAATCACGTGACTTTGGCGCTCCAAACCGCTGATTCGACACGCTGATTCATAACCCTCCGGAACTCCATGAAGCAATGGACAAGGCTTTAGGAGTTTTGGGAGCAAAATAAATACAGTTGGCTGGTAACTTTATAAATAATTTTAAGAATGATAATCTCTTTTTTATTACAGAATGTGCTGCTCACAACAAATATCCTGGTAATACAACTGAAAAGTCCCATTGTCATAAGGACAATACTGTTCAAAAGTTTGGGGTCAGTATGCGATTTTTTCAATTCAAAAATGAATTAAATTGATCAAAATTGACAGCAGACATTTACAAAATTACAAAAGATTTAAATTTCAAATATATGCTGTTCTGAAAAAAATTTAAAACATTTATCTTTCATGTTGTTAGTTGCCTTCTCTCTGGCGCCATTCCATCCTTAACTAATAAAACAGATCACGCCACACAGACATAACTAAACTAAATTAATCTTGGAATAAACAACAATAATAATAACAGTTATAAGATAAATTATCCATTAATTTTTAGTACTGAAACAAATGTTAAACAATGCTTTCCACCGCCATAAGAAATATACAGAAACTTCCTACTGTGAATGTGTCTCTGTTCTGAGATCAGATCTCTCCAACCATGTCAACAACTGTTTTATTTCCTCAAACATGGATTAAACTCTTCTCTGATGAAGACGTGACTTGACATCCTCTGCTCACTGCATGTCGGGAGCCGAGACAGCTCACTTTTCCATCGGGCACGTCGCCAGACAGCCTGCCCTGGGTCAGGTCCTCAAAGGAGGGACGCAGTGGCCGGAGACACATTTGCTTGTAACTTCTGTCACCTGTTGCTTGAGGGACGAGGCAGCATGACTGAGACCAGTCACATCAGTGCAGAAGAAGCTACGGAGACTCTATCTGATACCGGTGCAGTGACGAAAACTGTGTAGCTACCCGTCGATTTAGTTTCCTCAGGCACATCAGTGGCACAGCTCAGAGCTCATTTCTCATATTAACGCTGACAGAAATCAGCAAAGCAGGCGTCAAGCATACATACTTAGGCCGGATCGCTCTCACTCGGAGGGAGCCATTGGCTACAGATGATGCATGTCTGATTGATCGTGCTGGTGGACTTTAGAGACGTCTGAGATAAAATACATCAACATCTGAGATGAGCATTCTATAGGCTGAGGTGAACTCTCACATAAAGTGATCTTAAAGGGGAAGTTCACCTCCTCAAATTTATCCTCATGTCGTTCCATAACTACTTTATTCCTAAGAAATACAAAATTAACGTAGATATTTCATTTTTTTTTTATTTATTTTATTTTTTATTATTATTATTATTGTTTTAGTGTCCATACACTGAAAGTCAACAGGGTCCAAAAGAACACTGGACCCCTTTGAGTTTCCATAGACAAAAAAACAATGATATATTTCTCAAAATATCTTCTTTTTTGTTCTAAAGAAGTTTTTTTGGCATCAAAACTGACCTAATTTAATTTCAAAATGCACATTCCTGCTGTTGCTGTGTACTATTTATCAGTACATGTTTTTTCAAAGTAAACCGTTTACCTTTAGCCTATTTGGTTACACTTTATTTTACGGTTACCATGTGATTATACATTTAAGTACTGAGTAATAATAATGAACTACATGTACTTACTGTAGTGTTAGGGTTAGGATTGAGGTTTGATTTAGGGTTAGTTACATGTAATTATGCACTATTTATAGTTATTACTACAGTAACTACATATAAAGTGTAACAAGGACACTGTAAAATAAAGTGTTAACTTTTATTTAAAATCTACACTGAGAAAAACTTGATTTTCTTCCTCAGTATGTTTGTCTTGTTTTCCAGTACAAACATCAAAACATTATTAAATCAAGATACAATTAGTTCAAAAGCAAAATTACTTGAGATATTAAGTCTTGTTTTCTGATAAATTACTTTAAACAAGAAAAAGAAACCTGCCAACGGGGTCAGAGAAATAAACTTGATTTAAAGGGAAAACAGAAAACATTTTCTGACCCATTGGCAGATATTTTTTCTTGTTTTATGCATAAAGTCAGTTAATTTTGATTCATTTTTCATTAAACAAGACGTCATTTTGCTTAAGTAAATGTATCTTGATTTAAGAATGTTTAGATATTTGTGCTGGAAAACAAGACAAAATTATAAAAAAGAAAGAAAGATAGCAGTGTAATAACTTTTTCTTACTCGGAAATGACTTTTTCCCCCCGCTGACATCACTTAGGCCATGCAGGCTATTGGATAATAGTCAAAAAAGCTACTTAGGCCTTATTTCAGCAAATATGTATTCAGGTCTGTCTCAATTCACCCTGTTAAAATCAATTTAAATCAATTACTTAAGGTTCTCAACCTTAACTTCCAGAGAGGCCCCAAAAAATCTTTAAATCATAATTAAAATGCTAAAAAAAAGAAAAAAAAAAAAAAAAAAAAAAAAAAAACTAAAAATAAATATGTACAACATTAAACTTACATTGTATATTTTAGTTTATTTTCATTACAACAGAAGTAACAGAGGTTCATATCACTTTAGACAGAAGGGCCTTAAAATATTAATATCTTGGATAAAATCAAGTCCCACCCTACATTGTTTTCCCCCGAGATCCTGTTTCACTCTTAAATATATGTAAAAAAATAAATTGTGAATGTCAAGTTAACTTTAAAGAGAATATTCTCTGCTGTAACAACAACAAAACAGGACATTCAAGCAATTCAATTCATATATACAAGACAGTCCTTAGGAGTTGAAACACCTAATATTCTTACAAGATCTTTAAAACGCCACATATTTTATGTTGATGTTATTAATCTTCCATAAGCCATATCGTATAATAAGCTTATCTACTGCAGAAAGCTGCATAAACGACTCACATCCTCAGGTTTTTAATGCACAGTACAGTCCTGGTGTGCCGGTCATGCTTTTCACTAACACAATTTAGGCAGCCAGCTTAACTCATTTCTAGTTGAACAACATGTTTGGAATTGAAGAGCCTGTTTTTTGGTTTGGATGAATGTCTGCCGTGTCCATGCTGAAATCCCAGTGTGTGCAGGTTGAGCTGGGTTTCATTATTTACATCTCTGCAGATCCTCCTGAGCTCTAATCTTCACGTCTCGCAGGCTCCTCGGGGCTATTTCATTTAGCTTTAATATGTGCGTTTGACGTTTTGTTCATTTAGCTTCCCCCTTTAATTTAATTGACATGCTGCTGCCTTGTTTTGTTTGTTCTCGCCTGTGTAGGGATTTTTTTTTTCTTTTTTTTTTCTCATCTTCTAATGCTTCTATAATGCTGCGGTTGTGTTAGAACTTTTATTGTGTGTGGACAGACAGTGAAAATGAATTTATGCAAGCATGCTTATGGGGAGGTAAAAGTCAGTGACTTTTTCATTACATTACAATACCTGTGGGGACGCCTCACTCATGCAATAAATGTACCAGTGGAATCAGCAGAAATGTGTTGTGTAATCTGGTTGACTGAATTATAACCGGCTGAGATTATGAGAATGCCATGATGTCGGTTGTCAATGTGCATTGGTTAATGTTGCATCTAAATTAGCAGTTAGTTAATAGGCTGATGGTAAACTCATTGCCATAAATCACTTAGACGAAACAAGAGCAAAGAAAGAGTTGTGAATTTCACTTTAACATTTCAGAAAAATGCTTATACAGTTAATTGTTATACTTATTTAGGCAACATGATATTTTTTTTTTTTTAGAGATATCTTCTTTTAGCTCACATGAAGGTATTCAGTAATAACCTACAGTATTCACAAAAGACAATTACACAGTTCCTTCCTTTTCCCCCCTCATTTTTTGATGAATTTCAAAAGCAGTTGTGAATTATTTTCTTAAGAAATAGGGTTACTAATAAGGTAACGCATATGTGTAAATAAAATTAACTCTAAACTTTAGAACGGTGTAACTTTAAAATATAAATCTCAAACATCTTACATTTTTAAACATTTGAGAATTTTTAGTCCGAATCATTTACACATAGGCTAAATAATAACAACTTTAGCCGTGTACATTTCATTTTACGATTATTAGACGTTTATATCTGAACTTGTACAATCTTGCAGACGTTCTATTTGTAATTGTTTTTTTTAGTATTACTTTGTATAAGTGATGTATTTTAAAGACAGGTTTCACAAAATGGTGCGTATTTTTGCTACAGTATCTGAATGTGTTCTTTGTTTCGGCGAGTTCAGAAGCGCTGGTGGCAAATGGCGCGGCTGCCATCTGGCGGTCACTGCGAGTACAACACCCAGTCAAACCCATTACTGTCTGCATAGTTATCTGATAGTTACTGACATAATTCTATCAATCGCATTTCACTTTAATTCAGAACAATCCAGCGCAGCTTCATATTAGTAGGCTACACTGGTTTATTAAACGTTCATATTATGAGGTGGAAATAACATTATATAAAATTAAAATAAAAGAAGTTTAAATTGATGATAATTCTCCATTTATATACGAAATAAAGTAAAAAATGCTCATTTTCGTGATGCTCATTTTCCCCGGATCTATTAAATAATTAAAAAACACTAAAAAGCATAAATGACTTGAATACACTTCCTCAGTTCCTTAAGCAGGCTAGTCCTATAGTCAAAAAAGTCTAGGTGGTGTAACTGTTAGGAGAGCAAAAGAGAGAGAGAGAGAGAGAAAAAAAAAAGATAATTTAAAGCCTGAAATTCATGAAAATAGAAATGTTTACATATTATTTTAAAAGATTACTTGTTTTCCTGTGAGCAAAAAGAGAGGAACCCTCATAGACCATCACGACTGTACATATGGTAACACGTCTCATTCGTTAACACTAGTTAATGCATTAACTAACAATTAGCAATACATTTTACAGCATCTTTGTTGCAAATAAAAATATTCATGTCAGCATTCATATTAACAAATAGCTACAACTTTTGATCTTAGAAATATAGTAAATTTTGAGAATAACATTAAGATTAATAAGTGCTGCAGAAGTACTGTTCATTCTTAGTTTATGAACTAATGTTAACAAATGAAACCTTATTGTAAGGTAGGCCTACGCACACAATAAGGTTTCATTTGTTAACATGGACTAGAAACACATTTTCCCCAGGTCAAATGGTGTATAGTAGGCTATAAATGTTTTTCAAGAAAACATTTTTCCTTTTTATCATATCAGATATCCTTATTTGTCATTGCACCATATATAAATGATGTAATATAATGGATATTATATACACAATGTAGCCTATATTAAAGTTGGCTGTGTCCATTCTGCTGTTCTAGCTGCATGTGAATCACAAACCATGTGAATAAAGCAAGCCTAACATAAAAAAAAAACCTAACTGAACAGTGTGTGTGTGTGTGTGTGTGTGTGTGTAGTCATGTGTGAGCCTCACTGGACTGATGATCTGTGATTTCAGTGCCATCTGGGCTTGGCCCTCAGGCTGTTTAGATCTTCATGCAACAATCTGACATCAATATGTAACACAGTTGCATCAGACAAAACCCATTCCCAAATCCAGCATGCACAATCAAATCAGCAAACCCCCAAGAACCATTGTTTACAAACGGATAAATGACAATAACACGGCCACGGGATTGCCAAATGTGTTTAGATGGGGGGCGATGACCTCGTGTTGTATAATCAAAGTTTATTCATATCACTAGCCTGTTTCACCAATAAGGCCTCCATCTCACACAGCGGGCTGCCGATATCCACCCGATCTCACCTAAACAAAAGCCAAATCATCTCCCGACCAAGCGAGTCATTTCGGGTTATTAATACAACTAATTACCCTTTTTCTGGCCAAATTTGAATTTAAATGAACAATCGGAGATATCATCAAGAGAAGCAAAGGCACCCCGCTGCGTTCTTTTCCTCTGATGGAAAGATTACAATTAGAGCACTGGAGTGGTAAGGGCAGGAGAGAGAGCGCAAGCGAGAGCCTATTACGCTGGAAAAAAATCTCCAATTACAAATCCGCTATACAGTTGTCAGTGGTAATTAAATGCGTGGCGAGTGCGGGGGCTTTGCTATTTGTGGCGGCCTTTGTTTCGTCATACTCGAGCCGGGTGACGTGCTCGACGTGAAGGTGACAGACATCAGTGTGAAGGGATCTGTCAAGGAGAGAATGCCACATTTTAAATGCAGTTACATCCTTGATGGTTGAACTTTCCATAGACAAAGTTTTATTTGTGATCAGATTGTGGAGAAAGTCTTTCTGCCATCAGACCTCGTGGCTGCTTCAGGAGGCTTAGGCCAGCGTGATTAAAGTCAGCATCGAAATTGACAAATTCTGTTTTTTAATGGAAAATTGCAGTATTTATCTGTGTATGTTATTTTTTTTTAAATTAAAGGGTAGTTCACCCAAAAATGAAAATTCTGTCATTTATTACTCACCCTCATGCCGTTTCACACCCGTAAGACCTTCGTTCATCTTCAGAACACAAATTAAGATATTTTAGTTGAAATCGGATGGCTCAGTGAGGCCTTCATAGGGAGCAATGTCATTTCAAGATCCATAAAGGTACTAAAAACATTTAAATCGGTTCATGTGAGTACAGTGGTTCAATATTAATATTATAAAGTGACATGAATATTTTAGGAGCGCCAACAATAACAAAATAACGACTTATTTAGTGATGGCCGATTTCAAAACACTGCTTCATGAAGCATCGGAGCATAAATGAATCAGTGTGTCGAATCATGATTCAGATCGCGTTTCAAACTGCCAACGGCTGAAATCACGTGACTTTGGTGCTCCGAACAGCAGATTCGATACACTGATTCACTGTGCTCTGATGCTTCCTGAAGCAGTGTTTTGAAATCGGCCATCACTATATAAGTCGTTACTTTGTTATTTTTGGTGCACCAAAAATATTCCCATTGCTTTATAATATTCATATTTAACATCTGTACTCACATGAACCGATTTAAATATGTTTTTAGTACATTAATGGATCTTGAGAGAGGAAGTGACATTGCTCCCTATGGAGGCCTCACAGAGCCATCCAATTTCAAGTAAAATATCTTCATGTTCTGAAGATGAACGAAGGTCTTACGGGTGTGGAACGGCATGAGGGTGAGTAATAAATGACCGAATTTTCATTTTTGGGTGAACTAACCCTTTAATGTGCCCTTGTAAACTGAAGCGAGAGATGTTAAAGCTCCGCCCTCTTCTGGAAAGCAGCTGGGAGCAGCAGCTCATTTGCATTTAAAGGGACACACAAAAACGTCATGTTTTTCCTCACACCCAAATAGGGGCAAATTTGACAAGCTATAACAAATGATCTGTGGGGTATTTTGAGCTGAAACTTCACAGACACATTCTGGGGACACCAGAGACTTATATTAAATCTTGTAAAAGGGGCATTATAGGTCCCCTTTAATCAAAATAAAGGTGAGTTCACGGTTGTAATTACCGAAATCATGAAATTCCAACTTGAAAACTTGGAATTTTCTGAGCGTTCCAACTGGAGATAAATTTTGGCATAGTTAGTGTTGCCATAGAAATGCACAATTTCAAGTAGAATGTCACGTGTTGTCATCTCATAATTATGGCAATTGTGACATTCACACCACGCAATGACATGTTTTCTCTTCTCTGATGATGTGTTTACTGGCATGAGGGCGGGACAACCTGTCACTCAAATGACATCACAGCAATAGCAAACCATAACCATCCAATCAATTTGCAATGGACAAAATCAAGTCCCGCCCTACATATTTTCTTGTTCGAGAGGCTGTTTTACTTAGCCTTACAATAGGGAAGAAAAGAATATCGCAACTTTCGTTTCATGCTGACTTTAAAACTAAAAATAGCCAGAAGATACAGTAGACATGCATTTCTATCAGGACATTTTGGTGAAAAACAGGCGTTGCATTTTCACGGAAAAAGTCTTTAATCATTTTTTTTTTTTTTTTTTTTTTTATGAATTATGTACAGGTTCATATTAAATCACATAACACACAGAATGCCTTCCCAACAGGAGCCCAAGTGAGTAAGCTCACAAATGCAAGCCATTACCCATAATTCTCTTAGCATGCTCTTCAAAATAGTGGACCAACATGATACGGTAGGGATTATAAAGCTCTTGAATACAGATCGAGTACAAAGCCTTGCTCTCAGTCAACATACTGTGCAGATATTAAGCCAGTTCAGTTAAGTACAGTACACCAAAACCCTGTTTAAGTCGCTTCTGCTAAAAAGTGTGTTCAAATGAATAGTAGTGTATTTCATCTGTTCAATTAAAAACTGCCCTATTTGGAAACCTCAAAGACTATTAGTCTTGTGGGTTAGAATACTTCCACATTGAGGCTGTCGCTTTTGATTTCTTCCGGGTAAATGGAGAACACCAAAAAGATCAACCTTTCAATCTCAAGCAAACCGTGAGGGGGGAAAAAGACAATAGAGACAAATTAATCAAGATTAAGCCCTCTTCAAATGTTTGCCACAGGTTACACAAACCCCAAGGTGCATATTTTAGTTAGGGCAGACTTTACACACAAAAACGTCTTGGTAAAAGTACATGTCATGAAAATATAAAGTCTTTGTTTCCTTTGGCAACTAATCTCACCAAGGTCCACCAAATGCAACATTGCTGCTGTGGTAAAAAATAATAATAATAATAATAATAATTCCAACCACTGCAAACAAAAAGAGCACCAAAATAGTGTGCTAGCCTGAACCATTTGAGATATTAAGATCAATAATACCCGATTCCACATTACAGAAAATGTTGAAAAGGCAAAAATTAATATCACATTATAATTTAAAAAGGAACAAGTAAAAACAAAGATAGTCTGTTATAACATTTATATAGAATATAAATGTTATACAGAAAATCAGTGTTGTTCCAAAGTGCACTGCAAATTAAGAGTCTTGTAGCTGATGCTCTTCGTATTACAGTTTGTGCAAGAGAGATAACATGGTAGCAACCGGCAATATCAAGTTCATGCACCATTCAAATCAGAAGGAAAAAAAGTATATACAGAGCTCTACAGGCTACAAAAGCTAGAGGAAAAGAATGCATTACAATATTTTATTAATCCCTTTATGTACACAGTTGGAGGTAGAACTAATAGTTCTAAGTGCATCTACTATATTTAGGACCAAAATCAACACCCAGAGTTTGTTTTCGGATATTCACACATCTTTAGGAGCAACAATAAAAGACAGATTTGAAAGGGAAAACTTGGACAACCACAACAAAATGTTAGGGCTACAGTTCTTTTGCCCTAGTTCTACGCAAGTGCAAAGGTTATTGGGAAGTTCTGATGTGATAAAGATAATTTAGCAATAACATGTAGATTATGATATTCTACATTCCTGTTTAAATAATATATTGTGCCGATATCAACAGCAAAACTGTTATGAAGAATACTGTATGTGCTAATTTACGGGATTATGACATGAGGTAGCCTGAATCGCATAGATATATTCTCCTCAACAACGTCAATATACTAGTCCTCAAGCATTGATAAAGATGCCACAGTGTTAAAATGTTCTAAACTCAAACAAAACACCATCAGAAAAAAAAAGTGCAAAAATTGTACCTCTAGGTGTACAACAGCTTGTCACTAGGGGAGTTCCCATAAGAGGGACAATTTGTACCTTATCTAACCCTAAAAGGTGCGTATTAGTACATTAGGAGTAGTAATATGTGCCCTTAAGATACTACTATGAACCTTTTAGGGGTAAATACTGCCCCAATGACAAGCTATTATTGCCCTAAAGGTAAAATTTTTGCCTTTTTCTAAAAGTGCACCACAAAATACACACAAAAAAAATAGTCCTCCTAACTCATAGTTTTACTTGGGAACTGCATTATAAAAATAACAATGATTTTAATCCTAGAAAAGTAAGAACTCTGAAAACAATACATGGAATTTAAACACAAGTAAAGGTCAATATCAAACTAAATAAAAATATTTTCTGGGGACAACAGCAGTAACTTTTGCGTAAGACCATTTCGTAAGACCTAACAGTCATTCAACACAAATAACCATCCACATACTGAACGTCCAATTGTGCAGTGGGGTGTTTCTATATGGCATGTTGTACTTTTTACTGTAGGTTGGTTATTAATAGCATACTGACGTTTAGCCAGGTTTTGACAGATCTGACTTCCTCACTTCAAGAAACATGTGGCAGAAAACCCAACAAAACTAAAAGAACAAGTGTTACTGCAAATATCTGCAAGGCACTAATTTACAACTCTATCCGCTAATGTGAAGACACCCTGTTTTAGCAGCTTCTGTGAGACTTAATTTTTCTCAAACTTGCTTCCTCAACCGAACTGTGTGCATCTGTCCAACAGCTAATTCATGGAACAAGTCAGTAAATATAATAAAACATTAAATACAGGAGTTAAGTAATAAATACATTTTATTTTATATAAATATGTGGGCCCTTTTTTCCAAATTGTCTGGGAAACGTAGTAAAGAATGAATGTACAATAATGACAACACCTGCTTACATTCATAGAACAAGCTGCCCTATTAAAATAATGGCATGATTAATTTGATAAACTGTAACATTGATACACTGGCAGCATCTATAGTGATGCGTTTTATGATATGACTCTGCGTGTGACTGTTAGCTATGAATGGGGTGAGATTGCACGGTTTATACGAGAAGAACAGAATCATGGGTTCCCCTCTGAAGCGTCCCGACACATGAACGTTGCAGGTAGTTCCTGGTCCCTTTTTCATTTGATAGGTATGTTTTAACGACTAATTACTTGCTAAATCTGTTTAATATAAAATTTGATTCTAAGCCCCAGCACCTCCCCAATACTACAGAAAAAGACGTGGGTTATAAGCGAGATCAGTAGAGAGCGGCAATGTCGCCACCGGCCACATTATTTGTGATTTCATTCATTTAATACCCCACCGTAGTAAAACTGGTCATGATCATTTCTAATTTTTGATCGCTTTTAAACTTTTTTTGTTTTATGTACAGCTATACAGACTGAGGCGATGCCTCGTTGTGATGAAGGGGAGAGTAGTCGTCCGCGCTGTCCTCTCTCTCTCTCTGTCTCTCTCTCTCCTTCCTACAGTCTGCCCATACAGGTGGCTGTTCTGCTTCACTTGCGATCGTCGATGGTTTTAATGAATTCCACGGCGGCAGTGAACTGCATCCACCAATAGCACTCCTCCCCGCTCAGCCTGCTGGCGTAGAAATTATTGATGTACTGAATGGTGGACAGAAGGCAGGGTGGGTTTGCCTGGAGGGAGGGAGAGAACGAGCGAGAGGGGGGAATTAACGTACGAGATAACATCTGACCACCCACATTGTGCATGCTTACACATTCAAGCGCACTTACAAGTTTCGAAAATCTGGTGTGGGCGTGTACATCGCTAACACAAATAGGTATGGGGTGGGAAGATGTGAAAAACTCACACACAATAACAAAACTTAGACACCATCAAGCAAACAAAACTCTAGCACAAGGATCAGTGCATTAAGATTGTTCCTGAAGACTTGAGAGTTTTTCACCTTGAAACACGCTGGCGTTAAATCATAACTTTTATTCAGCTTGAGAGGTTGCAGTGTCACAAAAAAAATCTATTTTAAATAAATGTGATTCTTTTTAACTTTCTACTCATCAAAAAAATCTTTAAAAAATACAAGCAAAATACAGAACAACTGTTTTCAACATTGACAATAATAAGAAATGTTTTTTAAGCACCAAATCAGCATATTAGAATGATTTCTGAAGGATCATGTGACACTCAAGACTGGAGTAATGCTGCTGAAAATTCAGCTTTGCATCACAGGAATAAATTTAAATTTTGAAGTATATTATTAAAATAGAAAACAGTTATTTTAAACTGTAATAATAATTTATGATATTACTCTTTTGTTGTATTTTTGATCAAATAAATGCATCTTTATTAAGCGTAAGAGACTTCTTTCAAAAACATTAAAAAAAACCTAACCAACTTTTGAAATTTTATATAAAATGAATCTCAAAAAAATATTTAAAAATTTGTAAAATTATTTGTAGAAGGGATGCACAATATATCAATATAATATCGGTTATTGGTTAATATTGAGATTATTTTTATTTAATCATTTTAACTTAATTTATCGGTATCATTCAATAATGAATATTTAATTGCGCATGCTCATTTCCCCGTTTTTATCTTTGCCATAATTTAATGCTCTTAAAAATCTAATGTTTAAAACCATAAATAATAATAATAATAATAATAATAATAATGAATTATTAAGACAGTTAAACCACTTATAGCAAATCTCAAAATAACTGCATTTTTCATGATGTATAAATTCACTTGTAGCATTTGAAACAATTGATTTTTTTTATTTTATTTTTAATTAAAACAAATATATATATATATATATATATATATATATATATATATATATATATATATATATATATATATATATATATATATATATATATATATATATATATATAGAATTAAAAGATTACACAAATTTGAACATGATTTGCACAATCAGCTAATTTCATACATTATATATTACTATAGGGAATTACAGTACTTTATAACAGTCAGACTATATGAGTCTTGTTTTTAAGCCTCAGGGAGGCAAAAAGAAGGGAATATTGGGCATCTTTTTAAAAGATGAAGGAATGAACCCTGTTATGAATTTACAACAGAGTTGCTTGTATTTGAAAGGATGTGCCGTTTTTCATTACATCTTAAAATATTTTGTGGATATATTGTAATTGTGAATACAGAACTGAAATTTAATGAACTTCTAAATAGATACTTTCATTAAATAGCAAAGAATATTTGATTACGTAGAAGACATCAATGCTTTTGGGCCTTAGTGCCAACTATCAGAAATGTTACAAAATAAAAAAAAACACACTTAATGCAATTAGCAGCATTATCACTCTATGGTTGTGTCTCTTAACTCACCTTAATCAGGACAAAGACGAGCACAGGGACAAAGTCGTCCGCCCCGGGTACAGCGTCCTCATTGGCCAGGCTGAGCAGGTTCATAATGGTGGAGCACATGCGCAGGATACACTGCACCTTATCTCGTGGGGTCTTATAGGCATTGATGGTCCTGATCTCAGCTTGTGCTGAGGGCCACGGTGCTTCCTTCAGATACACCTGCACAGATTCACACACGCACACATCAGACTGCAGTTTTCTGTTTTCATTTCTAACTATATTCTGAGATGTTGTGTAAATGTTTACCTCCGGGATCTGCAGAGCTTTGTGATTTGCCGTCACCACTTTAGAAAGACGCTGAATGTGCTCGTGGAATAGCCTTGAATAAAGGAGACATCCCATTAAAAGACATTTAAAATGCTGAAAAAGCATCAGTTTTCATGTTTCAGCTGGCAGTGATTTTAATATGCAGACATGAACAGGATTTTGGACCAATGAAATTTTATTGTGTGCAAGGCTATCAAGTGCAATTTGAAACCATGTGGTTGACAAAATGTCTGACATGCAGATTAGTATAGAGGTGATTGTTTTGATGCATCACATCTAATTCAGACACAATATATGAATCAATATGGAAAGGAATTAGGAAAAAGGTAAAATTCAGGAGTTGAGTTTCCTCACTCGTCTCTGTGGATGTCCCCATCCTGATTGGGGTAGAATGCCAGTTTGAAGATGCGGTTCATGACGCTGCGTTCGATGGCCATCTGGGCATCCTGGAGCTGCTCCTCACTGGCATACTGCCAGATGGCATCATGGGCCATGGCTCCATACAGGTAACGCAGGAAATCCTCCACGGCTGCTGTCTTATCGTCAGCTGCTGTGCAGCCCTGAAATGCTGTGGAAGAGCAGAGAGAGTCAGTCTCAAATACAGAGGTCTCATCTATCATTTCATACAACCACTCAAATGCTAATAGTTTAATTACATGTACATTTGGTAACTTTATGTTGCATTATGACAATATTGTCAATTTTCAACCAGCTGCAGCTACTGCAGCCAATTTATTTTGCCTGTCTATTTGAAATGATAATATTTTAATTACAAAAAATGATTTTGTTTTTTAATCCTTTCACACTACCATTCAAAAGGTCAGTAAGTTTTTTTTTAAAGAAAGTAATACTTTTATTTAGCAAGAATTCATTAATTTGATCAAAAGTGACAGTAAAGATATTTATAATGTTATAAAAGATTTCTATTAAAAATAAACACTTCTTTTGAACTTTGTATTCAAATGTAAATGTAAATACATTAAAATGTAGCATGGTTTCCACAAAAATCTTAAGCAGCTCAACTGTTCAACATTGATAATAATAATAATAATAATAATAATAATAAATGTTTCTTGAGCAGCAAATCAGCAAATTAGAATGATTTCTGAAGGATCATGTGACACTGAAGACTGGAGTAATGATGCTGAAAATTCAGCTTTGCCATCACAGGAATAAATTACATTTTAAAATATATTCAAATAGAAAACAGTTATTTTAAATTGCATTAATATTTCACAATCTTACTGTTCATACTGCATTTTTGATCAAAGAAATGCAGCCTTAGCCTTTCTTTTAAAATCTTACCAAACCCAAACTTTTGAATGGTAGTGTATATTTTAATAACTGACTTCACAGTCAGACTGTGATGTTTCCAAGACTGTGACCTGCCTAATGTGCCAGGAGTACTATGTAGTTCTCCATGTATACAATCTTAGACAGGATTAATCTGCTAAACAACACAGTTGTACGCTAGTTAGTAGTTTAAAACAAGTCACTATGCTCTAAAAAAGGGCCAACCATGTATAAATAAATGTATAAAATTAATAGCTGTAAAAACGTGTATTTTTGTAACTACTGAATTGTCCCCAATGGAGATCACCAGCTGGCTAGTGACCGCCAGGTAATTAAAGTTTGAGACCTCAGCTCTAATGAGACAAATATCCACCTTTGCTACTTAAAACAAAGCACTGGATTTTTCAGGATTTAGCAATCAACACAAAAAGTGAAGTACAAGCCGTTCTCGTCTACACAGAAATTCATATAGACCTTTGATGAAGTCAAGCATCTTAGACTCCATGTGTTCCAGCAGCAGTCGGACGCAGACGGTGGTAAAGTAGCGGTTGGCCACTTCTTTATCTCTCAACACTCTCTGCAGGAGTCGCTCCAGATGAGCCTGAGACGTCTGCAGACCTTGCCGACACCGCGTCAGATAGGCGATGTACGGAGCCCGCTTCCTACAGCACAAAACCATCACAGCGCTCATTATGGAGTCATGCCCAAAAATATGTCAGCAAAATCTTTTATTAAATGTTGATTCATAGCTGTGTGTGAGAGAAGTGACTAAAAGAGAGAGACAATGAGACAGAAAGTTAGTGAGACATTAAGAGATGGAGAGAGAGAATAAGAGAATAATGTGTGTACCTGTAGTCCTCTGCCATGGCAGTGAGCAGTTTTCTGCAGGTGCGGGGGTCGAGGTGGCTGACGCAGCGCGTAGTCTCCTGGATCTGAGCCATCTGGTTCTTATCCTGCAGGTTAATGGCCTCCGCCAGCTGCACCTTCAGAAAGCACACGATCTCGTTGTCTGAGGAGAGAGAGGAGACAGGGGCCAGACATAAATGCACAGCGTTTTGAACCTCAGAACCTGCGTAACAGCTACTTTCACCCCATGAGCAGAAAGCTACAAAAACTTTATTTCAAAAGAAGGTTGATTTTAAATAGGACTGAATGCTACCATAATGATGATCATAATAGTAGAAGTTCAAGATTTTTTTATATAATTGCTATAATAAATAATAACAACAATTATAATAATAATTGCTATAATTAAAAATAATAAAAACAATTATAAATTATTATTATTATTATTATTATTATTATTATTATTATTATTCTTATTACTACAACATCATTAAAACACTAAAAATGGTTACAAAATAGTATGCTAATATTAGCGTTCTTTTATTATTATAATAATTTTTAATAATTATTAATTTAAAAATTATTAATAATTTCCTACTCCTACTACATTACATAATTACATACCTATACAGTGCCTAACAAATTTATTAGACCACACAAATATTTTAAGAATCTGCCAAAAAGTTGTTTAAAACTAAAATGTTATTGTAATTTTTTAGGCAAATAACAAACTTATATAAAAAAAAAATTATATATATATATATATATATATATATATATATATATATATATATATATATATATATATATATATATATATATATATATATATATATATACACACTTTTTTTTTTTTTTTTTCTTTATTTTATGGCCTCATTTTGCCTTGATAAGCTGGCACTGTTTTTATGTACTTTTCCACAGTCTGTTATTGACTTCCAAATAGTTTGTACTTGCTTTTGATGACACTTTTGTGCGCTCTATCTTTGAATACATTAAATCCCAACAATAATTATATTTTAGCATTAAAAACACTACTGTGACTGAAGAGCTTACACTTACTGGTGTGGATTAACCATTATACAAAAATAATGTAAAAAATTATTTTGGTAATCACCAATACTGTTAGTTTAGGGCAGCTGTGGCATAAACCTTACATTGGGTGGTGGTCTAATAAATTTGTTAAGCACTGTATATGTTACAAAATATATTTTACAACTTAGTATAGAGGAGGCAAGTATACATAAAAGATAATATTGGTAATAGGAACCTTCGGGATCTGCATGGTCCGGGAGGCCATTACGTGTTGTAGCAGGTGGAATGATGGGAAATACAACCGAATCTGCAGCGCACAGAGCCATGCGTAGCTTTTTCTTAATATCACTGCAGAGATGAAACAGACATGGCAGGTTATCAGTCTGATTCTGTTAAATGTTCATTGCCATTTTGGTTTCTAACTGAGATTTAGACTTTCAGAATGTACTGATTTTGTCTGACCTGAAGGAGAACGTCTTGTCCTGAGGTGGTGCTGTCTGACTGGCAGAGTCTGGAAGGTCATCTGCAGAGATGTTCTGCAGAACTTCATCTTTAGGAGAGTCATGCTCACTGTCTCCTTCTCTACAGGGCTCTGTAAAACAGAGAAAAACAGTTACAACAGCAGACAACAAACTGTATCAGTGATAAATTTTGTCTAAAAGATGAGAGTAGAAAGCATAGCAAGTAGTGCTATTCCTTTAATTGCTTCAATTTAAGAATAATATAAATGGTTTCCCCAGTGGTAAACTACAAAAATTCTCAAAATTTAGGGTAATTATACCCTAGGTGAGTAAAATCAGTAAGCCTGACCCGAACACAGCCTGACCCTGCTCCGAATACCTGATCCCGCTAATCAAGGACTACTAGAAACTTTCAAGCAGCTGAGTTGGAGCTAAACACTGCAGGGCTGACCTCTGTTCAGTTTGAGACCACAGAGTTAAAAGCATCACTACTTTTACTCCAAGTTATTTACTCCTCAACACTAAAGAAAAAAAGTGTGTTCTTTTGTGTGTGTTTGTGTATATCATTATATAGCAAACCTTGTCCAATATAGGTTCCAGAAACTGCTCCATCACTGGGGGCGGGTCGTTTCTCCATGTACCTGATGTATTTGTCCATTATTGCCTCTGCTGACTGGGTCTTAGAGCTCTGTCTGAGCATTGAAGGTTCATCTGAGATGCACAAAAATGCATACATTACGTGATCAATGTGGACAATGGTTGCAGTAAGTGTATGATGGAGTTAAATGTGTGCAGACCTTGCGGGACCCTCTCTGCTCCTTGCTCATCTTTTTCTGGCTTATCCCGCTTTCGGAGCCCCGCGATCGGCACTGCAGAAATGAATAGAAGCCGTTATTCTCACAAAACGGCAGAACGTTGCAGTCGTGTTCCTATGAGAAAGCTAACTCTCTCCAGTCCACTGTGGCAAATGGACAAACATGCTTTGAATGCTTTTGCTCCACACATGAGCCACAACCAAAATTTCAGTAATGGGGAACTAAAACAGGAAGCATGTCACTACTAAAGTGCAAACACACAGATGTGGAGCTCTGTGTTGCAGAATGTCATGTGTATGCTCATGTGAATTTACGCTGTGTGCATATTATATTGTCTTTATATGACAGGAAGTCTATAAAAAAAAAAAAAAAAAAAAAACAATACTAAAATTTCAATAGTTAAATTTCATGAATCTCCATATCAATTTTGATTCAACAGCAAAAAGCAATATGCTATTAAAACAACCTTTTTCTTTTTCATTTATTTTAATAAAAGTGAAATACTTTAATAATAATTATTATTTATTTTAGTTTTGACTTGTAACCAAAGTAGTGGTAGTTTTGATATACCTACATTAAAATTACACATATTTTTCAAGCGCATATTTGAGCAAATGTCCTTTTATAGAGGTCAACCCCTGCAAAATAAACCATGGAAAACCAAAATGGCTGCATGAATGAAAAGATGAAGCTCGATTGTTTCATGTCACAAAGTGGCAAGGAGGAGTCTACAGGATCTAGTACAAATTCGGGCCGCTGGTGTACAGCACTAGATTGAATGGGAGAGAGCTTGAAGAGTGTGTTACCTGGGAGTTCACCCTCTGCAGTCCAATAGAGCACTGTGTGAGGAACACAGACAGCAACAGACAGGGTTGGGGTTCACAAACACAAACTCTTCACCCAATCCATACTAAATGCTAATTGCTATTGAGCGTCAGAAAAGTTAGACTGATTCGAGTTGCATTTGGGAGTTTGACTGTTCAAACATTTGGGGTCAGTATTTATTTATTTTTTTTAAAGATATGATATTCTTATTCAATTAACATGCATTAAATTGATCAAATGTGACAGTAAAGACATTCATAAAGATTTATATTTTAAATAAATGCTGTTCTTTTTAACTTTGTAATTATTATTTTTTCCACAAAATATAAAGCAAAATTTTAAGCAGCATAACCGTTTTCAGCATTGTTAATATGAGAAATGTTTCTTGAGTAGCAAATCAGCATATTAAAATGATTTCTGAAGGATCATGGGACACTGAAGACTGGAGTAATGACTGCTGAAAATTCAGTTTTACCATCACAGGAATAAATTAATTACATTTTTAAAATATATGAACATAGAAAACAGATGACATTATGACAGAATGACATTTCACAATATTACTGTTTTTACTGTATTTTTGATCAAATACATGCAGCCTTGGAGATCTTTTTTTTGGCAATTCCAAAAAAAAAAAAAAAAAAAAAAAAAAAAAAAAAAAAAAATTCTGTAAGAAACAGCCAATAGAAAAGAATGTGATATTTAAAATGAATAATGTTTGACTTAATAAAGAATTATATAAATCACAGAGAAATTATTCTCCAATTAGAAATACTGATCATATACAGAAAAACAATAACATGGATAAAGAGTTTTACAAGTTTAAATAAGTCTTATAGTTGCAGGGGTAGAACTTTATTTTACAGTCCTGTTCCTCAAGTACATACAATGTACTTATTACAGTAAATACAATAACTGGGTACTGACCCTGAACCTACCCCTAAACCTAACCTTAACCCACAGTAGCTGCCTTATATTACCCAGTTTTTTTAGGTAAGTACACTGTAAGTACACAAAGTTCAATTTAAGTAAACGAACTGTAAAATAGTGCAACCGTTGTAGGGATGCACATTATAGACTTGACAATGTCAATCTCAGCAAATACTAGTGTTTTCACAATTATTGCCATCAATCCATTTAGGCCAATAATTAAAGCAGATATTATCAGCACTTTTCCCCCACTCAAACAAAGTACTTTTTTTCTATGCCAGCAATTTCTATATCGATTCAGTTTTCAAGCCATTGACCACAGGATGAAAGCAGACATGCACTTTTTACAAAAAAAAAAAAAAAAAACAAAACTCAGGGTAAGAGTTGGGCTCCTTACCTTTAGGAATGGCAGGAACAAAGCGCTTCTTCCACCAGGGTCTGTTCCTGTCAGACTTCTCATCATCACTGTCCTTTCTGTCCTCAGACTGAATGCATACAAAAACAGTAGTTACAAGGAGTAGTTAACTCAACCATTTAAAGTCTGTTAATTGACCTCAAGTAACTTGAATCCTGAAGAAAAACATTTGAGTTCAGTTTGCATAATATAATATAATATAATATAATATAATATAATATAATATAATATAATATAATATAATATAATATAATATAATATAGTATATTATAATATAATATAATATAGTATATTATAATATAATATAATATAATATAATATAATATAATATAATATAATATAATATAATATAATATATATATATATGCAAATACTTCAGTCAAATTCATGTTCACTCAAACTGATTAAAAAAAAAAAAAAAAAAAAAAAAAGAGTCTGAAAAATCAGATTTTTTTAAATACTGTAAACTACCATCCAAAGTTGGGAGTCAGTAAGATTTTTAATAATTATTATATAAATATTATAAATATAATAATTAATACTGAGACATTATTCATGCAAGGATGCATTAAATTGATCAAAATTGACAGTAAAGACAATTATAATGTTACAAAAAAAAAATTCTATTTCAAATAAAAGCTGCTATTTTGAACTTTGTATCCATCAAAGAATGTTGAAAAACAGTTTAGAAATGTTAAAATAATATAATAAGAAATGTTTCTTGAGCACCAAATGAGCATATTATAATGATTTCTGAAGGATAATGTGACACTGAAAACTAAAGTAATGGCTGCTGAAAATTCAGCTTTGCTATCACAGGAATAAATTACATTTTAAAACGTTAAATTACATGTTATTTTAGATGTACTAATATTTCAAATCAAATAAATGCAGCATTGGTGAGCATTAGAGACTTCTTTAAAAAAAAAAAAAAAAAAAAAAAATCTTACTGACCCCAAACCTTAAATAATACTGATTATACAAGACATAAATTCATGTTCTTCACCTCTCCTTTGAGGGAATCCTTGCTGGGAGAAGAGGTGGGCCCTGTGGAGAAGGCCCCAGCCGGTTCTCTCTCCTCCAACATGGTCCTGCGGTTCAGTCCGGGATCACTGTTGGGTCTGCGTCCAGCGGACACCACATCTGTGCTGCGGCTTCTCACCAGCCTTTCAGGATAAGAGTGCCTCTGCTTGGGATGCTCCAGGTCACCCTGTGCCAGGTGGGGGGCGAAGAGGGGTGGGCGAGGCTCCTGGTGGCTCATTATGCTGGCCTCTGGAATGGGTGGGTCAGGGGGAGGGTGAGGGGGTCGGGGATAGTGCACCTTGGGCCGCACGATGGTGCCAGTGCATGAACCTGCAAAGACATTTGACCTAAATTCAAGGGGTCCTTGCTTTTGGATTTAAATAATGTCAACGGCTAAATTCTATCCCTGTGAGAAAAACTTTTGCGCTTTGGTATTTGCGACTTAACTGCCAGTTCTTGACAAACAAAACTAGATGCCAGGGTCGTGACATGACTTCTGTTCAACTGGCATTCATAAAAAAAGGTTCTATGCATACCGTCAGCATGAGTGTGTGTGTGTGTGTGTGTGTGTGTGTGTGTGTGTGTGTGTGTGTGTGTGTGTGTGTGTGTGTGTGTGTGTGTGTGTGTGTGTGTGTGTGTGTGTGTGTGTGTGTGTGTGTGTGTTAGTTTGAGAAAGCTTGAGAAAGCTGTCAGAGTCAGACAGACCTCAGGTGAAACTAGGCCACCTGTTCCAAGGGTACAGCATCTCTGCTGTGTGCCTTCCAATGCCAGCCCTGTGCCACTAGCTCAGTGGGGACGAGCTGCTGAGCCAAAACGCCTGCAGTGAGGTCTAGCAACCTGTCATCCCCTCACCTTGCCCCACACATACAGATTCTCACAATGTCTCTCCAACACATTTATGCAACTTTCCACTGTAGATTTGTAAGCTTGGGCAGAAACAAATCAAACTTAGCCTTTAAATACCAATATGATAAAACCCTCCATTCTACCATTCTGGCCATAATAGGATAGAAATCTGGCAAGCGCTTCCTTTATTTCACAGCGCACATGCTGTTTAGTGGGCTCTTGTCATTAGGCACATTAATGGCACTCCTTTCTAGGTCTTACATGTGTAAGTACTGCATTCAACAGCAGTGCATGCTGGGAAGTGACATTACCTTCTCCAGAGGAGAGGGGATCAAACATGGCCAGCAGTGAATCTGTTTGAGAGGGTGCACAGGATAGACTGTGAGCTCCTAGAGAGGTGGAAGAATGGAGGGGTGGAAAGAGGGATGAAGTAAATGAGTGACAAAGGATGTGTTAGTCCCACACCAGACATCCCAAGAAACAAACTTCAACAGCTGTGCAGGATGAGATTTAAAGGATTAGTTCACTTCAGAATTAAAATTTCCTGATAATTTACTCACCCCCATTTCATCCAAGATGTTTATGTCTTTCTTTCTTCAGTCGAAAAGAAATTAAGGTTTTTGAGGAAAACATTCCAGGATTTGTCTCCATATAGTGGACTTCAATGGGGTACAACGGGTTGAAGGTCCAAATTGCAGTTTAAATGCAGCTTCAAAGGGTTCTACAAGATCCCAGATGAGGAATAAGGGTCTTATCTAGCGCAACGATCGTTCATTTAAAAAAGATACAAATGTATTTACTTTTTAAACCACAAATGCTCGCTTTGCACTAGCTCTGCGATGTGCCATGCATTACGTAATCACGTTGGAAAGGTCACGCATGATGTAGGCGAAAGTACCGATCCAGTGTCTACAAAGTAAACATGCAAAGACTAAGTCAAATGCCCTTTATGGAAAAAAAGGCAAAACAACGATGTTAGATGATTTTGAAGTTGGAGGAGAAAATGAGACCCAAGTTTTACACCTTACCGCAGTACTTCCACCTACGTCATACGTGACCTTTCCAACGCGATTACGTAATGCATGGCGCATTGCAGAGCTAGTGCAAGATGAGCATTTGTGGTTAAAAAGTACATATTTTTACTTATTTTTTAGAAAATGACTGATTTTTTTGCTAGTTAAGACTCTTATTCCTCAGCTGGCATCGTGTAGAGTCCTTTGAAGCTGCACTGAAACTGCAATTTGGACCTTCAACCCGTTTCAACCCAGTGAAGTCCACTATATGGAGAAAAATCCTGGAATGTTTTCCTCAAATTTCTTAATTTCTTTTCAACTGAAGAAAGAAAGACAAACATCTTGGATAACAGGGGGGTGAGTAAATTATCAGGAAATTTTAATTCTGAAATGAACTAATCCTTTTAATAGTGAAGAAAAACAGCTTTTATGTCTGAAGATGAAAAATTTTGACATACTCTCTTGCATTTACATGTAACGTCTCATAAAACATACAAATATGAATTTAAACTTAAAGATGCACCAAGTTATTACATGTTTATACGGTCCACTGGCTCTTAATTTCTTTAAACATCTGATATATCAGCATTACGCTCTTTGCCATCTGTTTTCCAGGGAATTTATGTGCTTTTACCACAGATAAACTGGTTAGCAACATAAAGTTGGCATTCACTGGGAAAATATGGATCATAAAATTCTGTACAAAGCACAGTTTGTATGTGCCCAATCAGTCACTTGAGTGTGTGTTTGTACCATGAGCAGAGTCCTCTCCATCTGGACTGGTCACGGAGTCTTTGCCTCCAAAATCTGAGCTGCACTCTGAGCGTAGGTCTTCAATCTTATTGGGGATGTCCTCAGACGTGGCACTGATGCCTGCACAAACAATATGTAACAAATCAGCAAAACCTCAAACTATAAATCACAGAGGCAAACATATTACCTTAAGAGCTGTAAAGTAGTTTGGTTTGTCAAAGAGGAAACTTTGGCATGACATACCTCTTATACAAGAAACAAATGACGAAGGAGAAACTTTTGTTCTGCTGCCTTAGCAAAACAAGCCTAGAGTTTGACTGTGCATATATCTCTCAGATATACAAAATAGTTCAGATAGTAAGCAAAAGTCTAGAATATAGATGATGGAGTGGTGGCCAAGCTGAACAGCCAATCTCATTTCAAGCTCCTCATGAAAGTGGGGAAACCACGCCAATGCTCCCTTGAGCACACAAAGAGGGCAGGAGAATCCCCAGGGAGGTCAGAGTAGGTGAACGAGAGATGGAAACGGCAAGAAGGAACGAAAGAGGAAGGGAAAGGCAATCCATCTGCCAAAGTCCTTAGGGAAAACTCTCCACAAGGAGTCTGTCGGAAGTGTGCCGTTGTATTACCTGGCTCTTCGTCTTCATCACAATGTCAGGGCAGAAGAACCACTGAATAAAGAACTCAGCGAGGCAGAGAATAAAATTTAATGTGACATGTATGTGGGATGTTCAAACCTTTGGGTTGTTGAATGCTGCGACTTCATGCTTACTCAAATCTGTGATTCCAGACTGTGATCATTCATTTGAACACATTTAGACAATTAAGGCCCTGATGTTAAAACAAAGTTTGAGTTTGTTTTGGTGGTTCAAAACAGCTTGCCAAAGAGAACTGTAGCAAATTAGCTCAAAATAAATATGAATAATTAATCATAACTAGTTATAATTAATTATTAATATTTTAATCAGTCAATAAAATTAACTTAATGTAATAAAATTAATATTACAATCAATTAACCTGTTGTTCAATGAACACACAGTGTTAATTGTTTATTAACTAAGAAATGTTCATTTCCAGGTTATAGGAAATAACAATCTTATTCTACTAAAAGCCTGTAGTCAGGACCGACATGAATAGGGACTCCCGTACATGAGCGCAAAACACGGACAACCTTACGTGTGACATGAACAAGACTTTATTAACTAGACTAAACACTTAAACTACTCTAACATTCACACACATACATGCATACAGTTTACCAAGAGAGAGAGAGAAAGCAGAGTACAGGAAGCAAGAAGTTACAGCATTGTTGGACATTCAGCAGATCAACAGCCTTGAGCAAACCATCAGTTTAGTTTTAACAGGCCCTTCTTTAAAAGGGGTAAGGATACTCAATGTATCCGATAATGAGACTAAGTTTGATACTTGCATGTCTCTCCAAGTTGAATTAAAACTGTCCTGATGCAATTTGTGGAGGCTCCTGTTGAATCTTTGCTGATATTTTCTTGACGAAAGAGAACCGGCTGGATTCAGAGGATCTTTGGTGAATGGAAGGTCTAGGCCGAGGCCTGGCACAAGCTTGGGGTTCCTTAGAAGCTTCTAGCTTCTTAAAGCATCATCTTGACGTCAGCATTCATCAGTAAAAGAGAAAAGAGCAGGAAGAGCAGGAAGAGAAGAGTTTGATCTTGTGTTCAGTGAATATAAGAGGTGAAGAGGTCACACCCTCTTAAGGTGTCTGAGCCAATAAGGAGTTGCCCCCTCGGAGGGAAGTTTTACGAGTCTTTGTTCTGTAGCAAGATATTAGCATAAGACACTGGATTGGATGAATGAGAAAAGAACCCTCTAAATTCTTATAATACTAATGTGTCACAGAGTTAGTAACATGTAACATAAATTACCAAATAGGAAATTAAAGTTGGAGTCCGTAGATACCAAACATGCTGCCAATGTGATCTCAGTCAACTATACATTTGCAACTATGGAACACTAATACCAAAATAGTTCAAAAGAGAGAATTAATACATAGAATAAAGCCTATAAAAGGAAAGTCGTGATATGGGAAAATTGGATACATGTTTATACATTTCCCAAGTGGTTATATAGAGAATACATAGGATTAAGAGAGTTTATTTGTCCCTCTCAGAAAGAATGAGTCACTGGTCTCTGCAAAATTGTTCCTGATCGTAAAAGGTCCAAGTATCTGTAACAGGACACCTAGTTCTTCCTGTAGTTTAGCTAGTTTGGGATGCTAGTTGCAGTTTTAGGGGATGGGTTCACAGAGCTTTGATAAAGTGAGTTCATAGGTAATTCATTAACTATATTGAATCATTTTGTGTGGCTGATTAGTCCAGACGCTACATATATCCCCCCTTTTGATCGTTGTTGTTCTTTCTGTGGACAACAGCGAGCGACATTGAAGGTGCAGAAAGATCAGGCACACCACTAGCACACAAGGCTGGAAGGCTGTGATGGACTCTGGTTGTATGTGTCTCCTGGAGTGGTGATCGTTCCATGGCGGTTGATGTAGCCAGTAGGCAAGCTCAGGTCTCTGAGCTGGTGCTGCAGGAATCAAGGCAGCCAGTGCCTTGACCGTGTGTCACCTGTCAGTTAGTGTTGGTACAGTTAATGCGGGCAAGATGTTTGCTGGTGGCAAGGTTCAGGTCTCTGAGCTTGCTCAGCAGGTGTCGAAGTAGCAGGTGCCTTGACAGTGTCACCTGTCGTCTGGACGCCTGTGGAGCAGGTGGTTGTAGGAGGAGGTTACAGGAGTTGTAGTGTGAAGAGGGTTTCAGACTCACCTAGGTCTGATGGCAGAGGAGCAACCGGTGATTGTAGGCCTCTGCTCTCAGTCAGAAGCAGTCTGAAGTTTGCAGTGTCACTCTGCTCTTGTGGTGTGGCTGGCTTGAGCAGGGCTGCATGGTGTTGTGTGAGTGGTCAGAATCTTGTGCTTCTGAGTACTTCTCAGGTAAGACCTGTTCAAGAAGCTCTTTTACTAGCATTAGAAGCTCCTGTGGGTCCAATGCAGGCATGTCCATTCGTCCTTGTGCAGCATCTGGATGGCTGCTGTGTGGATGAGGAGGTGGTTGCTGCCTGCTGTTGGAGGTCCTGCGGGGTCTGCAGGATGAGGATGCTCCCATCCATGGCTTCTTCCTGTGGTAGGTCTGGTACCTGGGTCTGTCTGAATTAATCCTTCTCCTTCTGAAGCTGCAGAGGATTTCAGGAAATTGTCTGATAAGGTGTCAAGCAGAAGGCTTTGGCTCCCCCCCTCTGTACCTCTGTGCTTGGCTGGGGGAGGTTCTTCTGCTGACTCCATGTGGTGAAGTGAGATGTTTCTCCTGCAGTGGTTCTGTTTGCTGCAGGTAAGAGAGTCTCAGTTCTCTTTTCTTCTGTGTCTCTATTCTGTCAGGGTCCTTGTGTCTGTCCCGAGCCTCCATCTCTAGCTGGTCTATGTGGCTTTTAGCATGCATCAGCTCCTAGTGAGTCTCTGTGATCTGGAGTTTGAGGTTGTTCACCTCCTGTTTCAAAACAGTGAGGATGTGGGCCAGGAAGAAGTTGACTTCAGTCAGATCATTGTGACCATACCTCTGGTTTGAGTCATCTGCCTTTACTTCTTTTCCATCTTTGTCCAGTTGCTTTTGGCTCTGGTGCTGTAATTGATCAGCAGCACTGGTTAGGAGGGTGTTCCTCACGACACCTAGCCAGTCCTTTTGGTCTGCCATCTGGGCAGTTAGGCTGAGCATCTGCAACATTTAGGCACGCTTGTGGTGAGAGTAAGGGCAAGAGACTACTGCAAGATCAAACAGAATTTAGGGCTAAAGGCACAGTGAGCAGCCAGGTGTATAAAATACAGCTAGGTTTAACAAATGACTTAAGATGGTTCTTGTGGTCAAATTATTTCTTAGTATTTCTTACTGATGGCTCACGACAGGCTTGACCTCTGAACAAATAGGAAAGAAAAAGGGAGAGGAAGAAGAGAGCTTTCCTATTAGATTCTGCTTATTAGTGGTGCTCAAAATTATGCCCTAGTAATTGTCCAGATTACTTTTGTAGCTGGTTCATAAAATTGAAGCAACTGTTGTAAATAAACAAAATCAAGAAGGAGAGTATGTCTAGTTGCTTGTGGTTATATTGGGAAATTAAACCACAGAAGGAAAAAAGGAAGATGTAAGTAAATCACAAAGATGAAAGAAATAATACTAGTAAAAATTAATAGCTGACTGCTATTATAATTAAAATCAATAAAAAGATTTAAAGAAGTGACTAAAACAGCAGAATGGGTTTAGATCAGTTCACACTGCATACACACAAGCTGTAGTTAAAGGCTTCACATAAATGATGCTAACCACTAACTGTAGAAGCTATTATTTAGCTTAGCCTGAGGTGCAGGGCTGCTAGGTGAGGTTAGCTTAGCCACCTAGCCTGGTTTGTTTACAATATGGCATCACAGGGTGATGAGTTAGCACTTCCTGTGACAAGTCGTTGTCATGGGAACCAATGCACATCTGAGCAATTCAAACAGTTTATTGAGACTGTCTGCTCATTTCAAACAAGTTACGTATAGAGTTAAAATGTGACGCTTATACTTTCAGATTTTCAAAAACTTGATTTTACATTCAGTAAAATGCAAATATGTTTTGCCATTTGCAAATTTTACTCATGTAAACTCTTCTCTCTACTTTAAACAACGTCTTGTACTTGTTTAAAGGGTAATTACACAGTTTGCTGTAAGTCAAAGCTTGTTTAAGCATATATAGTTAAGTCCGTCTTGTGCATGAATACTGATGTTCCTTTCAGCGAGTGAAACACAGTTTTGGTCAAAAGGTAGCTATGCTTGTAGGTGCAGGCAAAGTTTAGATGAATGACATCAATCTTAACTATAACAGGGGAGCATTACCCAAATCTACATTTATATAACACTGTACTGAGATTCATTCATCAGAAACAGGTTAAGCAATACTGCAATTGGTATTTCTCCAACCAAAGCAGAATAATCAATTCTGGTACAGTTTACATGCCGCTGAGCTGAGATTCCTTCGTCAACACAGGCTTACGCTCTAATACTGAGATTAGGATTTCTTCGCTAAAATCAGATTAACTTTACACTGATACCATTTGAACATATGCTAAAATGTGTCAAGAGTAGACTCTTTCAGTTACAGTAGAGATGTCAATTCAAGCCATCACTTTATCAGCATCCAACAAACCAGCAATTAGTGACCAAAATGCGCATCGTCTGACATATTCTGACTGGAATTATCAAATGCACACTTTTAAATTGACAGTGGTTTAAGCTCATAACCTTTGTTTATTCATGCCCGCATTCTCCACCATTTGTAGCAAATTAGCTCAAAATAAATATGAATAATTAATCATAACTAGTTATAATTAATTATTAATATTTTAATCAGTCAATAAAATTAACTTAATGTAATAAAATTAATATTACAATCAATTAACCTGTTGTTCAATGAACACACAGTGTTAATTGTTTATTAACTAAGAAATGTTCATTTCCAGGTTATAGGAAATAACAATCTTATTCTACTAAAAGCCTGTAGTCAGGACCGACATGAATAGGGACTCCCGTACATGAGCGCAAAACACGGACAACCTTACGTGTGACATGAACAAGACTTTATTAACTAGACTAAACACTTAAACTACTCTAACATTCACACACATACATGCATACAGTTTACCAAGAGAGAGAGAGAAAGCAGAGTACAGGAAGCAAGAAGTTACAGCATTGTTGGACATTCAGCAGATCAACAGCCTTGAGCAAACCATCAGTTTAGTTTTAACAGGCCCTTCTTTAAAAGGGGTAAGGATACTCAATGTATCCGATAATGAGACTAAGTTTGATACTTGCATGTCTCTCCAAGTTGAATTAAAACTGTCCTGATGCAATTTGTGGAGGCTCCTGTTGAATCTTTGCTGATATTTTCTTGACGAAAGAGAACCGGCTGGATTCAGAGGATCTTTGGTGAATGGAAGGTCTAGGCCGAGGCCTGGCACAAGCTTGGGGTTCCTTAGAAGCTTCTAGCTTCTTAAAGCATCATCTTGACGTCAGCATTCATCAGTAAAAGAGAAGAAGAGCAGGAAGAGCAGGAAGAGAAGAGTTTGATCTTGTGTTCAGTGAATATAAGAGGTGAAGAGGTCACACCCTCTTAAGGTGTCTGAGCCAATAAGGAGTTGCCCCCTCGGAGGGAAGTTTTACGAGTCTTTGTTCTGTAGCAAGATATTAGCATAAGACACTGGATTGGATGAATGAGAAAAGAACCCTCTAAATTCTTATAATACTAATGTGTCACAGAGTTAGTAACATGTAACATAAATTACCAAATAGGAAATTAAAGTTGGAGTCCGTAGATACCAAACATGCTGCCAATGTGATCTCAGTCAACTATACATTTGCAACTATGGAACACTAATACCAAAATAGTTCAAAAGAGAGAATTAATACATAGAATAAAGCCTATAAAAGGAAAGTCGTGATATGGGAAAATTGGATACATGTTTATACATTTCCCAAGTGGTTATATAGAGAATACATAGGATTAAGAGAGTTTATTTGTCCCTCTCAGAAAGAATGAGTCACTGGTCTCTGCAAAATTGTTCCTGATCGTAAAAGGTCCAAGTATCTGTAACAGGACACCTAGTTCTTCCTGTAGTTTAGCTAGTTTGGGATGCTAGTTGCAGTTTTAGGGGGATGGGTTCACAGAGCTTTGATAAAGTGAGTTCATAGGTAATTCATTAACTATATTGAATCATTTTGTGTGGCTGATTAGTCCAGACGCTACAGAACTTTACACAAAAGCTTGAGCTGGAAAACACCTTTCTGTGGCATCTATGTTGGTGTGGCTCTGAAGCTCTGCCTTCTTTGACATGAAAATCTTCTATGATTAATTTCTTCTGTTCAGACCGTCAAGGTGAGACATGAGTAAAAACATGAACATAATGAAAAGTTGCTTTATAGTTGTAATTCTAAGTGTATTTTTCATTCTTGCTTTAAAGCAATCTATTTTATAAAGTGCTAAATACATAAACAATGTGACATTACTGGAGTGCCATATTAAATATCTGTATGTAAACATATCCCCGTTACTATGATCACAGCCCCTATTTGGGTTTGAGCAAAAACATGTTGTTTTCGTGTATCCCTTTAAATGCAAATGAGCTGCTGCTTTCCAGAAGAGGGCCGAGCTTTAACAGCTCACACTTTGGTTGTTCAACAACAACAAAGCTGGAGAACCTCAGGGACAGAGTTTATGTAAATTTTGGGTTTGTAATGTCACCAACCCAGGAAGAAGTACATTGTAGTTCCTACCAGCCCTTTGTTGCAGTCCTTAAAAAGCAATTTCTGTAGAAGAAAACATATCCCTTTGCATTGAACTTTGAGCATTGTAACTTTGCAGATGTTGTTTAACTAAAGATAAAAAAGTGAAATCATAATCAAGGACCCCTTTAACATATTCATCTAAACGACGCTCACGAATGTTAACATTTCACAAACAGTATATTGCTGCAAAGGTATTTCAAACTTCTTTTTACCCCTAAGCGAAGAATGAAAAACAACTTCACCATGAGTATATCAGGGCCTTCTCTGTATGTGTACCTGACACAACGCTGAGTCCCGGGGTGCTGGGTCGAGAGCTGACCTCTCTGACCTCGGTGTCATCTGAAGTGCTACCCACACCCGAGCAGCTCTCCAGCTCCTGCAAGCGTTCCTCCTGCTTCAGGTCTGCAGCTTCTGCAACACAGATTCATTAACTGTAGAAAACGGTGTATCTACACACACATAAAGACACTCAGGGCATCCCCGTGGAGGGCTCTCATTTACGTGCTCATTTGTAATAATGCAGGTCTCAATTGGTCTTCGGAGTCTACTTTTCCACTGCCAAGAACTGTAACAAACCCCAGAAAAGCAAAAAAACAATCACTCATTCTCTCTTTTGTTTGTGATGCACAATGGGCAAGGAGTCAAGACCACACACAGACTGCTGTATGCCTGATACTGGCACAGTCTTCTTTTGCATTATTTCTTATTCACAACTGTATGATTAACAACATAATTAGCCTCTACATGATCATTATTAGTGATATCACAACAACCAAATTATAGTAGTGGATACTAATACCAGTAAAATTTTAAAATTATCAATACCACAACAAAAACTAATATGCAACTGATTTGTTTAATTAAAAAGCTAAATATTAAATCAAATAAACAAAAAAAAAACGTTTTGTTTTTTGTCAATTGTTGTTAGAAACCAATTTCAGATTCGGTCTTAAAATTTAACAGTACTGGTCAGGTCAGGTCAAATGATCTCATGTACAGGGCGGGTTCGGGCTTCAGTTTAAAGCCCGTGCAGACCTCTACTCTGTATTGACCAGCATCTGAGACCAGAGCTACTGTAAATATTTAATAAAGACTCTCCTGAGTGAAGCCAAAGCTGAATACTAATGCTCTGATAAAGGTCACCAGTAGATGGGCAGCTTTATTCACTGAACTGTTCTTGTATGCATTCAGCTCTCACCTGAGTCACTTGGCAGAACCTCAACGCTCCATGCCTCACTCGTTGTCTCAGAGATGGTAGAACCGTACGGGTCCAGAAGCACTGGCAAACACAGCATGCCGCCCAATGCATTCTCCGCCGCCCCTGAGAGGAGAATAGGGCTTGGTTGAAAATACTGATTTCTTGATTTTAATCGATTCACATTTTGATAAACCAATACTGATTCTTAAATTGCAAGAATCAATATTTTCGTTTATGCTGTTTTCAGTAGGTGCATAAACAAATCATTCACAGAAAAAATTATTTGTAGAATGCCTCCCATTCAATAAATCACAATAAGCTTTATGCTTTATTAATTTTGATATGAAAAAGTCTCTGCTTTCAAATTCTGTCCATTTAATTACTCAACTAAAACTATAAAAACTCTTTTGGCACTCCTTATTGTTGAGTATTCAATCATGACAGATTGTTGTAGCACCTCAGTTTAAGCAAAGCGGCAGCACAGAACACACATGAACTGATCATCTCTTCCACTTTACTACTAGTTACTGCACAAAATAAACATGTATGAACATCAGAAGGTATGCAGAATGATATAGTACAACTTACAGAAAATAATTATGCACTATATTATAACTTAAACAGTGTTTCAACCACGGAAAGACTTGTAAACTTGTAAAAGCAACGTTATAATTATCTCAGAAAAGTCATTCATCGACTAAAGCTCAAAAGTTATGTAATATTTAATATATATTTGCATAAATCTCATGAAAACAAGTTATGACAGCCAACGTTTTATATGTAATATAAGTCTAAGGTGTCCCTTGAATGTGTCTGATGTTTCAGCTCAAAATACCCCATAGATTTTTTTTTTTTTTTTACTGCCTATTTTGGGGCATCATTAAATATGAGCCGATTTATGCTGTGCGGCCCCTTTAAATCTCGTGCTCTCCGCCCAGAGCTCGCGCTTGCCTTGAACAGTGCCTAAACAAAGTTTACACAGCTAATATAACCCTCAAATGGATCTTTACAAAGTGTTCGTCATGCATGCGGCATGCATGCATCGGATTATGTGAGTATTGTATACTGTTATATTGTTTATATTTGATTCTGAATGAGTTTGATAGTGCTCCGTGGCTAACGGCTAATGCTACACTGTTGGAGAGATTTATAAAGAATGAAGTTTATGAATTATACAGACTGCAAGTGTTTAAAAATGAAAATAGCGATGGCTCTTGTCTCCGTGAATACAGTAAGAATCAATGGTAACTTTAACCACACTTAACAGTACATTAGCAACATGCTAATGAAATATTTAGAAAGACAATTTACAAATATCACTAAAAATATCATGTTATCATGGATCATGTCAGTTATTATCACTCCATCTGCCATTTTTCGCTATTGTTCTTGCTTGCTTACCTAGTCTGATGATTCGGCTGTGCACAGATCCAGACGTTAATATTGCCTGCCCTTGTTTAATGCCTTTTATAATGTTGGGAACATGGGCTGGCATATGCAAAAATTGGGGGCGTACACCTCGACTGTTACATAACAGTCGGTGTTATGTTGAGAGTCGCCTGTTCTTCTGAGGTCTTTTAAACAAATGAGATTTATATAAGAAGAAGGAAACAACAGAGTTTGAGACTCACTGTATGTAATTTCCATGTAGATGAATTAAATTTTTCATTCGAGGGCACCTTTAAATGTTTAGGCTATTTAAAAAAAAAAAAAAAAACCTTGAATAAAAACATTTATTATAGAAACAATATTACAGTTATGTACCAACTGACAGGGTTCCCTGCATAGTTTACACCATTAGCTGAGAAATGTTTTCCTTGAGAAAATTTGACATATACCCAAATTAATCTTTATAGAATTTAAATTGAATTTAATCACATGCTTGTGAACTGGAATTGAATAGAATTGTGAAATGTGTCAACGCACAGCCCTACACACACGCACACATACACATAAGAAGCACATGGGTATGAGGCATCTCTGATCTAAAGCAGCAAGTAGACGGACTGCGACAGGGATGGCCAAAGGTTAATTGCAGCCTCCCTCTCACACAGACGCAGACACACACGCGGCATCATCAGGGTTGTGACTTTGAGGTGTGGATCGAGCTGAGCATCACTCATAACCTCATTATTCTCTCAACCAGCATCCCACACAGCGCCTCCTCTCTCAGAAACACTCCCAACAGGAGCTAACGCCTAACAAGGCAGAAGAATGGAGATGGAGAGCAGGAGGGGGGGTTGGGGTTGTTTGCACGTGTGAAGGGGCGTTTGATGGTCGGGCGGAAGCAGAGATCATGAGTGCTCCATATAAAGCTCTCCGCAGGTCACGTCTCCCCACATACGTGCACACACAAGGGCAGGTTCGGCGGGCCTGCAGGAGAGCTTTCCCCCGCTGGCCCTGTTTACAGTGAGTGAGGCAGGGGCTCTGGGCCACCCGTCTTTCAGGTGCATGATTAAATGAGTGGCACCCGCAGTAGTGAAACAATTAGAATTTCTGCCTCATTATCATGGTAATCTTATCAGTGGGATAATGAGGTATTAATGGATATTTAATGTGTATCTCATAACCCAATCCCTCGGAGAAAACACATAAGGAAATCGCTGTAAATTCACTTAATGATGGAAAAGTCCCCCAACGCCATATTCCGAGGAATGAAAAATGGAGGATGCAAATGAGAAGGAACCAAGGTCAATAAGACTGCAGGGACTGTGTGAATGTCAGAGAGAGAGGCGAGAAAGAGAGAGACCACGGAAGACGAGGGAACAGAGTGAAAGACGGGGTGGAGGGAGCGAGATGACTGAAAGACAGAGAAGGAGAAAGAGATGAAGAGAGAGATGGAATGTGATTGAATGAAATGAGAAGCAGTTTCAGGTTGTTCTGCACATCACTCTGTACAAAAATCTTACAAACACTGGACATTTTTGAGTCAATAACCTTAACCCTAAAGTTTTTTCTCAATCCAGGAAAGCATGAACTAAATAAGACTAAATTAATTTAGTCAACACTGAGAGGTGGTGGAACAAACAAAATTACTATGCATTTTAAATATGGGATTCAGATTCTGTCTAAATGTACATTAATGCATTTACACTTTATACGATTTGTATAAAAAAAAAAAAATACTTACATTACACACACACATATACAGTACTGTGCAAAAGTCTTAGGCAACCATTAAATGTTGTTTTATTAATGGTATAATGACCATATATAATTATTTCTCAGACTCTTTATTGGAATATAACCAGAAAATATAGGAAATTTGCATACAGTATTAAAAAAAAAATTGCATACAGTATTAAAAAACAGGGGGGAAAAAAATGACTTCTACAGGCTAAAGTGGCAAGTATTTAGCGACCTCCCCTTACACTTAAGAAATAGCATTAAACTGGCTCTCTTAAACCTAAATGGTATGGAAAAGGACTGGAAGACCAAGAAAACTTTCAAAATCTGATGAGAAGTTTCTCAGACTGGAAAACTGGAAGAAGTCCAGGAGGTCACACTCAATACAGAATTTTTGCTTAAAGAAGCCATTTTGCTCTGGTTTTTTATTTTTTTTTTAATATACATTTTGTGAACATATTTCCTGTATTTTCTGTTTGTATTGTAATAAAGACCAAAAAATAAATATTGATAGTCATTAAAACTTTCCTAAAACAAAGCTGGTGGTGGCCTAAGACTTTTGCACCATACTGTTCATATATATAGCTATATGGCATATGATTGGTTACAATGTCTACAATAGTAAAACCTCAGTAACAAAATCCATTGTAATTACTTGGGCACTACTAAAGGGGACTGACCTATAGACATTTTAAAGTTCGCTCAGTAGCTTCTTAATTGAGAAGTGCAACTTTTCAGCTAACCACAAGGTGGCAGTAATGGGTTTGCTGGCCAATATGCAAAAAAAGAACCTTCACTGTAAAAAGTGTAATTTGCACTTGAATCTTAAACAAAATATTATGAATCCAAGTTCAAAATCAACTTTATAATTAAAAGTCAAACTTAAAATGAAGAGAGAGAAAACATTGCTATTTATGGTTATATGAACTTTATATGATCTATATGAACTAGTGCCTTATGACTAGCTACGACTGAGATCTGTAGAAATACACTCATACCTGCTATCTCCTGCAGTCGGTCCTCATCCATGTTGGGATCGAAGTCACTGCCCAGGACGTCAGTGCTCCAAGTCTCACTGACCGTCTCAGAAATGTCTCGATCATCTGTCAGGCCCATCATGTCCCTAATCTCAAACTTACGCAGTTTATCATCCAAATTGTCCTGTGTAGTGGCTACATAACGGACAACCAAGAGTAATAATCAAGCTTTGAGACTTTAACCAAAAAGTTCTTGTAAATGGTATTTAGTTTGTTGCTGAAGATTTTTTTGGTGAGATACTCAAACACAAATTCACCTTGTTCATGTTCCAGTAGCTGCAAAGCCTCTGCACCATTACTACCAGATGGACCTGGTCCACCTTCTGACACAGACTCCACCTCCAAGTCCAAAGAAGAAACTGAATTGGAGCGGTTAGACGGGCCTACAGACAGACCACAATTATTGTTATTCATTAACATACCTCTAGTATTTAGTTTCATCCAACAGCACACTTATAGCAACAAAAGTTCTATCAAAACAAAGCAGAAGTTAATTAATAGAAGATCACTAACTAATGTTTATGTCTGGGTGGGTTGTACGAAAACCAAAACAAAAAAGTAAAATAAACTAAAAAGAAAAACAAAACAAAATAAGTAAAATAAAATAAAAACAAAAACAAAAAGTAAAAGTAAAAAACAAAACCAAAAATAAAAATAAAAGATTGCTAGTTTATTTCTCTTCCTCTTTTTTTACAATTTTCTATTACAAAGAAATGCCAGGTGGATATGGAACAGTTTATGTACAAGAGAACCATCTGCTGGTTGTCTGGTGAAAACACACCCTCAGAAATGCCCTCCAGGTTGTCACTGCAAAGTGAGAATCGCAGCGTTTTATCAGGCTTGCCATGCAGTTTATTGTCGTCGACAGGGGCATCTCCATGTCCACCATCTCCAAGATTCAGAGTCAGAACCTGTGGACATAGACACAGCAGTCACATACCAAATATCACCATCTATAAAATCACCATTGCTTGTTAAATACTATAACATTTGACCATAACATTTAGACATAACGACTAAAGCTTCAGACCTCATTTTCTGACATCATCCCAGGTACGGTCTGTGGTGAGGTTCCGAACGAGATGACTAGCACTTCCTCGGGCGTGACCTCCTGCAGAGACTCTTGGGAGCTAGCTTCAATCTCACCCTCCTGAGCCATGTTGGATCGGCTTCGGCTGCGAGAGCCTGCTGGGTGAGGAAGAAGGGGAATGGAGACAAACTAATAGGGTTAGAGGAAAGCAAGGCAGCTAAAACTGTTAGCAGAAGCCTAAAAAAAACACAATGAAAGCCTGCATGAACACTAGCACTCACAAATGCTCAAAAGCATCTTTAAATGGCAACAATAACACATGCAAGTGAACAAACTTTTCTGATAAATCTGCCAATATAGCAATGAACATGTTTTATTCCATACTGCTTAGACAACTTGGAATGTGCATTTTTATGGATGACGAAACCTCTTTTTTGCGTTTCTTTTTTTGAGAGACTTTTTTGTACAGAATCTGTTTTAAAAAAAGAAAATTATTGAAACTAGATAAAGCGAAGCAAACAAATCAAATGAAGAAAACAGCTATTGTGGAATATGATGGAAAAAGGTTCAGGTACATATTACAAAATTTATGACACTCATAAAACTCTTGCTTGTATGAGCAACTACAACTATATCGCTAGGGGCAAGTAATGCAGCCCAGATGTGTTACAGCGAGAAGTGAAATGTATAGCAGGGACACACACGGCAGACACAGTGAGCACTGTCAAAGCATGGGTGAAGCGGTGAGAAGCTGTGTGTGGACAGGGGTATTTGTACATGTTGGTCACGGCAGGGCGGCACTGTTACCCACCAAATGGGGTTACTAAGGGTATATGAGCGGACAGGGCAGTGGCAGAGGGCTCCCAACACGTTATGGCTGCCAACTGTTGTCCTGATGATCATTGGTAGCAAGGCAAGAAAAAAAGGTGGAAGAGACAGAGACAGGGGGAAATCAGAGTTGGTGGACAAGATAAACAATGTGTAAAAGATCAGTAAATGAGTGTAAGAACAAGCACTAGTAAATTAACAGAAGACCATCAAGTAATGTCCATGCCTGGTGGGTTGCACAGAAGAGATATTAGCTCTGTTCCAGCATGCTTATGACTTATGACTTTTAAGGCCCGTTCACACCAAGAATAACACCGATAACTATGAAGATAACTGCAGTATTCAACATTTCAACTTTTTCATTGCAACTTCAAAGGCAACTTGTCAAAACTAGTGCCTATACTTGAGGTAATTTTATGCTACTCTGTTTGCTAGCCTGGTATGATGATCTCATCTCCGTTAATTCTTCTCACCATTTATTCGGAGGGTATGACTAATTGTTTTTATATTCAAGTATCCTTGAAAAGGGGGTCTTGTCAAACAGTGCTGGATTTTTCTGGACCTCGGCAATTTACTACTCCGCAATGTCGTCTGCCATTTTAAATGCGCAAGCCCTTAAATTCGAATGGATTCTGATTGGCTGTCAGTGTTTTATCGTTCAACAGCTGGAAATTTTTTTTTTTTCTGAAACTGATCCCAATGATATCGTTAGTTGTGGTGTACTCTGTGGTGGACTCTGCTATTACTTTATTTTTAGAACGATTTTTAGAACTATATCTTTATCATCCTTGATGTAAACGATCCTTTAAGCGTCCTAAGATCATAACTAATATGAATATAATTTGAACAGATTCGAATATTGCTGAGCTAACAGTGCTATGCTCCATGCAGAAAAAATGCAGAGCACACACAAATATTAGGTAAAATCATCAATTTGTAAAATCTAATTTACAATCAATTTAATCAATTTAATATAGATAGAAATACATTGTAATTATCTTAAATCAACATTTCTTCGATCTTAATAATCTTGGACTAATTTTTTCTCTGAACTTATTTTGAGATTGCTTTCACTGTGAAGGATACATGGGATTTCGACTCAAATTTTTATTATAATTATTATTATTATTATTATTATTATGATTATAAATGACAACAATAAATTATTAATAAAGAAAATTTGTTACAAAAACCCAAGTGTGTATCTTTATATAAACTGTATTATTAATAGTAATAATACTTTATAATTATTTTCATTATCTAATAGTAATAATAAAAATATTACAAAAAATTGTCTTTATCTACAAACAGTCATATGAACAACCAGTTTAAGATGTAAGTGTCACATCCTTAAATACACAAAACTTGCATTTAAATATGAGCATCACTAAAAGTCATCATACTTATAATATAGTTCAATTAGTGAGTTAGATGTTGATTCAGTATGTTCATTATGTAAAATAAATGATTCAGTTAGATTTTTTTTTAACAATTAATTAAAGAACCAGCTCGAAAGAGTCATTTATTATTGAATCAGATTATAGTATACTACACTTTCTGTAATCAGAGGGTTAGCCTCTAGAGTTGTCAAAAGTACTGACCAATCGGTACTAAAATTTTAAAAATGTGACGCTTTGAGCGCTGTTGAGCAGATTCATAAACACCTGATTGGCCATTGTGTTCACAAGCTCAACATATATATCTGTGATTGGCTACAATGATCAACGCAAAGGAGCGTTAGAAAGCACACGGAAGTGTTTGAATTGAAAGCAGGCGTCTATCGCGGACCAGTCTGCTGATAGATGCCTGCTTTCAAACGCTCCCGTGTATCTGTGTAAGTGCTCGGTGAAGACCATTTACAACATGTTTTTAAAGTGTTGATCATTGTAGCCAATCACAGACATATCCAAAGAAAGCGTGAACACAATGGCCAATCAGAAGTGTTTACGAATCCGCTCCACAGCGCTCAAAGCATCACACTTTTAAAACTTAAGTTTAAAACCGAAGTCAGTACTTGTGACAACTCTTTTAGTCTCCACTCTCCAAAATATCCGCAGAAACCAACATGCAGTAAAATTAATGTAGTAGGAATACCAATAGGGAGTCTGTTCTTCTTGTTGGCGGGTGTGGTAGCTGGGGAAAGCTGGGGCGTGTTAGAGGGCGTGAGCTCCAGGCTATTGCTCTTTGTTGTGCGGGACTGAGGTACATTGGCTAGTAGGGTTTCCAGAGCCAGGTGGTCTTCTTCTCTGAGCTGATCGCCTGCAGTGACACTACGCACAAAGTCCACCTGAACACAGAAATAAGGTTTAAGACATTTTTTGCTCCGCTTTGGTACAAACATACTATCAAACAATCACTCTAAATTGCTATCCAATGATTTCTTTAAGTCAACATCCTGTGAAATAAAGCTTACAAAGATGTACAGTGAGCTTTCATTATGTCTTCAGGTAATTTTTTAACTCACTCTTAATCAGTGCTGGTAATTAATGCAGGTGGGCCTCATTATTCAGCTATCATCATTAGTGAATTTCAAACAGTGAGTCTAATGCAATAACAACATAGGAGTCGGGCTAATTGGCTCTGTAAATGACAGTGTGATGATGAACATCTTGCTGCTCATGCTGAGAAGAAAAACAGGGAAATGGAGGGTTATTGGCTCTTGGCAGGGTTGGGCAGAAAGAGTTAAAGCATTATGAGTGTAAAGGTATGCAGCATGACTGTTACTTCTGTATTGACGTGACGGGTTTGGGCCTGTCTACTTCATCTTTTAAAGCTCAACAGAACAAGTCATATTTCATTGATCGGAGTCTAATGTAAAAGCTGAGTACAGAAAAAAGTGTTTTGATTAGGGCTGTCAAATGAATAAAAAAAAGTCATTATTCATCTTAAATGACATGACACTGTGATTAATTAAATTAACTGCAAATTATTGCACATCAATATTACATAAAAGCTCTTAAAAGACAAATATTCAATGCTTTACTCATCTGCTACGATAATCTTGAATTGACGCTTCAAAAAAAAAAAAAGTGGCTTTAGAAGTCAATAAATTATTTGCTTTATTTCCATATAATTTTCATAAGCCCGTCACATGCCTACAGTCCACAGCAATCCACTGTGCAACCAATCTTAGTGTTAATGTTCTTGTGTGCTTATTCACATGCAGGTCAGGTGACATGATTAATGTGTCCATATTAGCATCAAGATATATTTTTATATTTTATTAAAATCCCCAGTCCTAGTTTACTGTGGACTAGTTTGTAAACATGACAATGTTTAGGACATCCCTTTGTCTGCTGAACTAAAAAGATTAATCTGAACCTGTTCAGGAAATATACTTTTTTTGAAGCCTTAACATTTTAGTCAAGAAAAGGATGTGAAACCGCATAATAAGTCTCATATAATAAGTCATAGGGCAACTTGTTACAAAACTGCATACTATACTTTAGAAGGATATAATTCAATTTACACTGATGACGTAATCATAAAGGTCAGCTGACATTAACTTCCTTCCACAAGTCTCTTTCTTCATTACATACCAGAGCTAAAAGCTGATTATGAGTCATGTAAACCACCGTACGCGTGAGGCCCTCAAGTAAATTCATTGTCGACATGGGTGGAGTCTCGACAGCTCTTCCACCAATGACGACATCCAAAAAGGCAGAGACACATGTCTGAAAAGACCAAAAAAACTGCAATGACTAAATCACCAAAAAAAAAAAAAAGACTTTGAACATGTTAATAAACCGTTTAACATTTCCTGATTATGCTTGGAATAGCATACTAGCACTGTACTACTCATACTATGTGTTTCATGCACAATGTATACTGTGTGCAGTATGTTAATCTTCTGTATACGTATAGAATACTCAGATGACATTTGCTAAAATGTAGTTCAACTTTATAATAAAGGAATAAGTTCAATGGCATAGTCATTTTTGTGGTAAAATCATATTTTGAATTATGAAATTTCACTGGTGTTGGTTTCGACTACAGAAATTCTGCTATTGTGACAACGTTTTAATGTAAAATGACCAGTATGCAATATGCCAAACAGACATAGTTTCAGAATCAGAAACAAGAATGCTTCATAATTTTGGGATTCTTACCTTATCAAACTTTGATAAACTGCTTTTGCGTCGAGGATCTCCATCATCTGCATCAGACATGGCTAACTGCTGCAATAACTGCCCCACCTAAAATCATCAAATAAGATTTTATTTTTCCAAATACATTCATAACACTGACATACATGAATCACACTAAATGTGTTAGAACAAGCATTTTATTCCATAAAATAAACTTAATCCAGTGTCTCTTGCACGGTCGCTGAATCTACAGCCTACGAACAAAAAGATTTTATCTTTTTGAAATTCTCTAATGCTCACCACAGCTGCATTTATTTAAGCAAAGGTACAGTAAAAACGATTTTTTTTTATTACGATTTAAATAACTGTTTTCTATTTTAATATATTTTTAAAAAAGTCATTTATTCATGTGATGTCAACGCTGAATTTTCAGCATCATTATTCCAGTCTTCAGTGTCACATGATCAGAAATCATTTTAATATGCTGATGTGGTGCTCAAGAAACATTTCTTATTATTATCAATGTTGAAAACAGTTACACTCATTACAGAGATTACTACGGAAGAGGATTAGTGCCAAGCAATAATAAAAAAATAAAACCACCACGAGAAAAAAGTCGTTAAATTATGAGAACAAATTTGTTAAATGAGAAAAATTGTTTCATTTCGAGAAAAAAGTCGAGATAAAATGTTGAGAATAAAGTCATTAAATTACGAGAAAAAAGTTGTTAAATTGTTTAACGAATTTGTTCTCGTAATTTAACAACTTTTTTCTCAATTTAATGACTTTATTCTCAACATTTTATCTCGACTTTTTTCTCAAAATTTAACAATTTTTCTCGTAATATAAAAAATTTGTTCTCATAATTTAATGACTTTTTTTCTCGGAAATTTAACGAGTTTTTTCTCGAAATTAAACTTTAATCTCGAGATGATTTTATTTTTTTATTATTGCTTGGCCCTAATCCTCTTCCGTAGATTGCAGTTTTGTATTATGATGGCCACAGTGTAAATCACAAACAAATGATTCTTATAATTTGGTTATTTTAATTAATTGGTCAAAAAGACTTGCAGTCTCCCAGATCATTGGTGCTTTAATAACTTTCATTCATGTTCAAGTTCAGAATTAGAAATCTGAAGCGGAACTTGAATTTAACTGAAACCTGTTACTCTGTTCTGTACGTAACACTCCATATTATACATAGGGCTGGGTACCGAACTCGATACTTTTTAGGTACCGATCGAACTGCCTCGATACTACCGAGTATCGAAAAGTGTCTTGTCATTCGGTACCATAAATTTCGGTACCTCAGAATGGAGCCGAGTAGAGGGGCGGAGAAATGCTTTCGCTGTCTCGTTGAGGAGCAAGTAACGTTGCGCTACATTGTTATTTAAATCTAAATATATAAAACTATACGCGCGAGAGAGATCCTATATGCGAGAGGGCGATTGAATCAACGGTTTCGTTTTCAGTTTATCTCCGAATGGACGGGTGAGAAACGGCTGTTTATGTGAGCAGCCGGTTCACTACAGATAATGTTAACAGAAAACAAAAGTGTCGCACTGCCTGCAGAAACAGCGGAACGCGCAATGTTTTTTGTAGTCTAAGGTACAACACACAGCAGCTTTACATCAGCGTTCGTCCCTCAAGTCTATGGAAACACGCGACCGGTTCATGACTCTGCCTCTGGCTCCAGAACGCGAACAATTCTGCTGAAAAAGAGGTATCAGCGTCCTCCTGATACTGCGGATAATTTGCGGGTCGGGCCAAGTAATAAAAAAAAAAAAATAACATTCAAATTAATTGCGGGTGGATGAGAGATGAATCATTAATGTGTTGATTTTAATAAAGACACAGAACTCTTATTTCACGGTAAGACGCAACGAACTTGCGTCACTCTTACTTCCACTTTGATCTTGTTAATAATAATTAATTTTTTGAAGAACAATTGCTGAGTGATTTAAAAAGAGCCTCACATACTTAATTTTTGCATTGAAAACTAAACTTTATTAAAACTATTTGCACTGATTTGACTGTGTTGGGTAAATTTTTTTAATTTGTGCTTTTTTTATTCCCCGCAGTGGCTCAGGAGATGAGTCTTTGAGTCTGAAAAAAAGTCAACAAAGTTAAAATATAAAACCAAATATTTTTTTTGAGGTTATGTAATCTTGTTTAAACATATTTTATAAAACTGGTACCGAAAAAGGTATCATTTAGGTATCGGTATCGAAGTCAAGGTATCGGTATCATCTCGGTATCGAAAATTTTTGAATGATACCCAGCCCTAATTATACACTCATGTATATATACACTTTTACAGGCCTAGTTTAAGCTATCCATTCACAAACAAATACTTTTTTCGTAATGGTATTTATTTATTTTTTTAATAAATATTGAATGTTGTTTTAATACCATATATCTCTTTTCATTCAAAAACAATTGTTGTGAATGTGTAAATTCTAATCTGTAATACTGTTATACTGTCAGCATTATAACTAGCTGATGGCAGCTAAAGTAATTACATTAAAATTGTTTTGTAATATACTGATAATGATGCAACACTATTATCCCCTACCTGCATGAGGTTGAAACGAGCCACCTCATTGATGGGTGCATCTGAGATGATGCCGTACTGTTCAGGGTTGACAATTGCTGGACAGATGAAGCAAGTGAGCAGCAAGTCGGTGCACATCGTCCTCACCTCCCCAACCTCTAACCTCTCCACCCGTGCCAGCGTCTTATACATCTGAGACACAATCCAACGCAGACTCTGTGGGAAGCAATAGGTGTTCTGCTTCAGGTAGCCAATAAAGGTGTTGACCAGGGCCACGAGCTTGGCCTCATTGGCCTCCACCCCTGCTTGAACTTTTCTGCGGTACTCATCTGTGCCTTTCTCCCCAAACAGGCGCTCCTGCTGGGCTGGGGTAAAGCGCTCTATGAGTTTGGCTGGATCTGTCTCTAGATGGTCCTCATCCTCAACCAGCAGTTGCATGATGGGCTCGTGGAGGGTTGCAGTGAGGAAAAGCTTAGCTGAATACAGGCCCTCGGAGAAGAGTTTGAAGAGGATGCTGAAGGCACATGTACCTCGCCGTAACAGGCGACGAGGGTTGTCACTCTCCTTTAGTTCAAATTCCACCAAATAACGCAGCACCTGGTAAGAGGAGGACAGCACAAAGAGAATTTCCTGGTAAAAATCTAGGCAATACAATTAATTAAATTAAAAATAAATAAATACACATAAAAATAAAAATATAAATTATATTATATATATATATATATATATTATATATATATATATATATATATATATATATATATATATATATATATATATATATATATATATATATATATATATATATATATATATATATAAAAAATATTAAAAAAAGTATTTACAAAAAATTATTTACAAAAAAAAAAAAAAAAACGCTTTCTTGTCCTTTGGTACAACTGCAGATTTCTAGCATTATTTATATGTATATCCAGTGTACCTGCAACAGGTAGCTTTCATCCTCTTGCATGATGCAGTTGCCATAGAGTGAGGTGAAGACTGTGTGTATGACCCCTTGCGTGTGCTCATGATTGAGTCTCTCTCCTGCCACCAAACAGGACGCCACCAATCGCGGGTTCTCCCTCAACCGGCCTAAGAACTCCCCGTAGATGCTCTCCTGAAAACCTAGTGTCTTATAACCATCCACAAACTGTGTATCTTCCAGAAACTTGGCATGCTGGCAGCATTCCGCAGGAGAGGCCTCCACACTGGAAAGGAAAGAGGCACATTCAGAGAAGTGTATCGCAGAAAAACTGTAATTAAATCTGATCATGCTGGAGATGCATTGCAAAGAATGTGCAAATGCATTTCAGATAAAGAAATATCTAGATACTATCTGATGGTTGGTTACAACAACTATTCAAAATATCCCTACTGAAGATTTAAAAAATCCCCACTGAAAGGGGGCCACCCTGAACCATCTTGAATGTTGAACTTTCTAGCATCCAAGATTGGAGATTTAATCATCTGATAGTGTGCTGCAATGTACTATAAATGATAGTAGTGTTGGGCGAAATGACCAAAAATCTGTATCACTGTATTTTTTAAGATTCTGGCAGCTTCACAGTATATCAAGTATGTTTTTCTTTTCATGACTGGACATTTATATAAGTTTATAGTGGCTTATTTCACTGTCAGGAGTACATAGAAAATAAAAACTTTGTAATGTCAAATACAAATTAACTTTTTTTTTTTTTTTTTTTTAAATGGAGGTAATCAAATCAATTTATAAAACTAACAATTTATTTAACCTTTTAAAATTAAATCTAATTTAAAATTTAAATGATCCTTAAAATAATGTTAATTAATTGTATTATTATTATTAAAATTATTATTACTTTAAGAAGTACATTCTACTTTGCAATAGTAATATAATTCTTTCATAATATCTTCAAGTTAGACCAAACTTATTTTGGCAGGTTGTAATGAAGACCTTTGAGTTTGTGTGATTCAATAAACTGAATGAAATTTATTTGAATGAAATGGTAAAAATTTTATGAAGTGAACACTCAAGAGCAGCTTTGCAGATGAAGCTCATGTGTTAATGTCCTCATTTAGTGAGATAGCAGACTCTAAAAACACCACAGATGTCATGCGTGCGTCAGTATGTTGTAGTAGGCAAACTGCAGCACTCATTCAAAGACACGCTGAACATGCAGAGTTCAGATTCAATAGTGTTCTTTCTGAGCTTTAATATTCAAAGACACTAGTCCATATTGTAATTTAATTCATTGTACAGCCCTACTTCAGATTTATTAATCCAAATATTGGCATTCTGTTTAATACAGTATGTTCCATTTGTGACTATATATATAGTGGTGGGCCGTTATCGGCGTTAACGTGCTGCGTTAACGTGAGACTAATTGAGCGATAAAAAAAATATCGCCGTTAATCTATTCTCAAAGTTGGGTTGGGAGCTGGGTCTATACTATGCAAACTATGATGACTTTCACCTTGATATTTTAGCACGGATGTATACCTAGCTGAATTGACCCTTTGCAAAGACCCGCCCCCCTTAGTTACTGTTGCTTTGTCCGACAAGCCATGGTGCTGTCACGCCACACACAGTGATAAATTAATCGCAGAGCAAAGAGGACACTGACAACACATCGACAGACAAGACAGAGCAGGTTACTTAAAGTCCCAGCTTTAAAACTGTGTAGTTTTTTTAAGAAATTCAAACAATAAAAACCGTTTTGTTGCTCTTTAATATGTCGTGACAGATTGCTGTAGCGCCTCAGCTCAAGAGGCTCGTAAACCGATCATCTCTTACTACGAGTCTACTTATAGCATCAAATAAACATGAATGAACATGAGAATCAATGTTGTTTCAAACACAGAAAGATGTCAATATACACAATTTTCCAAGTTTAACTCCATCGAAGTTAATCTTCTAAACTCCTGACTGCTTTGTCGGACAAAATGGCGGATTACTTTTAGTCATTATTTGGGTAGCACACATATTCTGAATGTCTTCGGCAGAATTCAAATGAGCCATTGTAATCTAGATTAATCTAGATTAATTCCAAGATTACAGTGAGATTAATTTAGATTAAAAAAAATTAATCTATGCCCACCACTAATAAATAAATAAATAAATAAATATATAAATAAATAAAACAATGAAGCAATAATATTTGGTTCAAATAAAGTGTAAAAAAGTAAGTAATCATATGGTTTTATAGAACAACACTGTTTAAATACATAATTTACATAATATAAATAATCATCAAATGCCTGCAGAGGGCACCAACGATCTGTTGTTGTTACACTTTACAGCAGATCAAATCCTTGTTTAATATTGGCTGAACATTTAAATCAAATGTTTACTTAATCTTTAATATTTGGCCGCTTCTTTATGTTAGAAATGCTACAACCACTGTAATTTCTTGAACATGAATGGACAAAACATCCAAAAACATCAAAACAAAAACTTTGCTTTTGAGATCGCGATGAACAGTTCACAGGTTTATAAATAATTTACCTTACAAATCGGAGGAAATGTAAATAATTAAAGCGCATATATATTAAATCTGCAGCACATATATTTATTTAACTGAATCGCAGCCGTTGCAAATTCACAATAGCACTATGCAATGATTTTTAAATGATTTTATACATCATGCAGCCTTAGAAAGGGGTCTAATAATGCGGTTCATGGATTCTCTGCTGTGGAATTTGCCACTTTCTGTACTTTGCCGGATACTCGACATGGGTAAATTGAAATTGGGGATTTTTTTAAAGCGAATGGAAAACTAAGCTGTTGTACGGGGAAAAGCATCTGGAACATTCTTCAACATTTCTTTTTTTGCTTCCACAAAGAAAGAAACTCAAATAGGTTTGGAACAACATTAGGGTGAGTAAAAGATGCCATTTTTTTTTTTTTTTGATAACTTTTTTTAAACTAATTCGAAAATGATCAAAGACATCAAAGAAAGTATTAGTCAATCAGATGTCAGAACTTGCCACGCCAGAATACTCATTTGGCTCTTTCCCCAGCAACTACCACTGAGATAAGCTGCAATGTAATCTTTGTAATTCTTCCGGTTCAGTTAATCAGGTAATGAGTCATGAAAGAAAATCACAAGGAGAGTCAGTTGGTTTAACAGGTCTGGAGTGCAGTCACCTGGTTAGGATGAGGCGATCGAGGTTGATCCTTTGTTGTTTGGCGATCCAGGCTGCACGGTAGAGCCTCTCTGCCGTCTTTAGCACTTCGTTGTTGAGCCGCTGGATGAGCTGCTTCTCTGATGCCACATACAGACGTTCCTGCTTCAGGTGGTGGGCCAGAGTGTGAATGTCTGGCTTCACCATCGTTCAAGCTCAGCCACGGCGCTGCAGATAGACAGCAAAAAAAAAAGTAGTAGCACTGAAAGAGTACTACAACAGTATTATGTCAACTGAATATAATGTAAATACCAATGTATTCAATACAAGAGACGCACAAACTATGAGTAACAAAAGCTGAACAGTATTTACATGCAGTTACCATGATAAAAAATTACTCAAAGCATGATACATTTTTGGTTATACCACCCACCCCAATGGGAAACTGACGTAAACTTGAGCAACTGTTTTCAATGGGCTTCAGAGACAATGAATACTGATCAAAACAATAGAATTTAGTTGAAGCAGATGCCATAATTAATTAGACATGAATTAAAAAAGAAGAGGCTGTGAGTGAAAGAAGAATGATTTTTCTGTGGTTCAAGAAACATCAAGTTTACTAGAATAAATCTACTAGACATTTTGCATTGACCTGGATAACGGTTTTCTCAGACTGTTCACACAATATGTCGTAGTGTATTAAGTTCAAATGTAAAGTGACGTCTAATTGTTCAGCAAACTGTTTAACAGATTGGAGGGTTTTTATGTAAACAAAAAAAAAAAAACTGCATAAAGAGCTATGTTAAATGCCTACACAAAAGTATCAAATAAAGCTATTTTGTATTTTGGCATAGGTTCTCAGGCCGAAAAATAAGGATTTTTTCCTGTTGTCTCATGTGTTCACATTTTTACTTGTACTGATAAAAACACATTTATGTTTTTTATTAAACATTGTTGTCTTGCCCAATCTGGTGTGGATATGTCACAGGACTGGGCAATATGGACAAAAGAGTCTTTGAGCTCTGGAAAGGCGCTATATAAATAAAAATTATTATCATTAATATTCTTAAAAGAAAAAAGTTCTCTTTGTTTTTTCTCTGTTTTTTAGCTGAAAGCCAATATACAGTATATATCCCAGTATTTTCTATTTTTTTCGTATTAAAAAAAATAATAAAAGGCAGGTCTCATGTTAAGGACAGCTCACTGTGTGTCCTCCGCTATTTTTCAGATGCGCTCGTAATATCAAACTATTGTATACTGATATAAACGTATTGCCTTATACTATATCATTTATAAAAATATAGTGATATATAGTACTGCCCAGTATACTGCACAGCCCTATGTCAAATGTCATTTCAGTAAATCAGAATGAAATAAGAGAGGTAGGCTATGATTTCTTCTATGAAGCAAGCAGAAGTATTTATCGGGCGGCAGGTTCGGTTCCTTCTGAAGTGTAGTGTCATCTAACCCTAACTTTTCCAAACATGGATTCAGTAATACACTCCCAACAGTAGTACACTAACAGCTGGACAGCACATCTCAATATTACACATACTGTACCTTAGTAGGATAAAAGCACATTATTATTAAAGTAAAATCACTACAGATAAAGTCAATAAACAGAGCTGCTGAATAGCACACATTCAACTGTGTAAGACAAATAATCATGCCTAAACAGGAAGACTGCTCTATTTCCTCTGAGATGGGAGAGAATAGAGCAATTTTCATACAGGGAACTTACGAGACTATAAACACAGACATACACCATAAGAAAATTGCACATATTTTATAAGGTCCAAAGGGCATGCTGAAGTATAGCTTTTTTTAATTACTTCACCTTTTTAACCCAGAGTCAGCACACAGCAAAGGCAACTACGCACTTAGCTCCGATGCGTTTCATTTAACTTCATGAAACTGCCGTAAAAAGAAGCAAGGCATGAAATGCATCATTTCTGCTTATTGGTTTTGTGTGTAAAGCAGATGCTATGCACAAGCTCTGCCATAATTTTTTACCAAAATCCTTCTATTGGTACACAAATGCAGCTAAGAGTATTAAGGATTTTACAGCAGTTAAATCCATTAATAATCCATTGTTAAATCACGCATTAACATAATGACCAACAATGCAAAGACCACATAAAATGTTGTCTTTTAGACAGTATGCTTAACCACCAGTCATCAGGTTAACAACTACAACTATTAAAAAACAGTTTCTGATAATTAGAAATATGATCAAATATAAATATTAGAATAAAATCTAAACTAGATTAACACACAAATGTAGCCTTGAAATAAATACATTTAAGTACTAAAATTAGTAAAACTGAAATTAGTTGTGTTAAAATTGAGGATTTGCTTAATGAACAGAATTAGAGATATATTGTTGTTATTATGAAGAACTTATCACTTAAGAGATTTGATATTCTTGATTAATGATTATATTTTGTAAGCTGGAAATGCTGTAAAAGTGACAAATTCCATAAACAGATGTTGTGAAATGTATCCCTTTGCAATAAAAAAAAAAAAAAAAAAAAAAATGTTGATGTAGATGTTGAGATTACCAAAAAATCAATATGCAAATCACATTAGTTGCCTTCGCTTTCTCATAGTGGAGGGATGTAGACAAACAGAAAGCACCCACACAAGCCCCATTCACTCTCTCTCACACACACACACACACACACACAAGTTTGAATGTACACACATGCAAACATTCAAACTAGAGAAAATGCAGAAAATTCAAATAATTTCTTGGACCGTTTCTCAGGCACAAAGAGGTCTTTGTAAAGCACAGTTACACAGGACACCGTGGGATGAAGAGCAGCCCAGAGACGCCCTCGATTGAGCCGGGCCCCTGTGCATCCGTATAGCTGCCCACAAACACAGAGCGGAATATCAGTACATCCGCGGAGGCCTCTTGTACCACTCACTCCTGAATCAGCTCGACCTCTTGTCATCCTGCCAAATAAAGCACATCACTGTGCTCAGTGCTTTGCGGTTGAATGCAGTGGTATGTGAAGACTTGGCCTCAGGGGAAGAGGAAAAGGCCACCTATTCACTTACTTTCTTCTTCTATTCTGAGAAAGTCTAAGGTAGTTGTAATGGCTTTTGTGACTCAAAAACTTATAAATAGCAAAAGTATGTGCTAAGTTACATTAAATAAGCTTACCAGAGAAAAACTATTAAACAAAGCAAACAACTAGGCCTACCTTTCTAAAGATCTAAACTTAGCTTAGTTGGCCATACGGTATCAGATGGTAATAGCAAGATACTTTTATGTACATTATTACAATCCAAAAAATTGGAGTCAGTAAATTAAAAAAAAAAAAAATAAAAGTTTAAAACTGGTCGGCCTTCACTGCCATTACATGGACGAGTGCAAACAGGACACTTTTTTTTTTAATGTTCTTTTGTGGTCCATAAAAGAAAGAAGGGCATACACCATTAGAACACCACCAGGGTGAGTAATTTATGACTTCATTTTCATTTTAGGATGAACTATCCCTTTAAGAACGACTTTTACAGTTCAATCATTCATTTTATACCAGTAAAAAAATATATATTTTTAAAGAATCATTTGATTTATTGTGCAAACTGAAAAGAAACTAAAGGTTTCCAAATTTCCATAATCAAAATGGTCCCGTTTTTCCTCACACTAAACATATTAGACAAAACATCTGCAGTCGTGCAGTGAGGCAAAGTACAAACTAGACCATAATATGACCACAGAGAAATAAAGGGGCATTTTAACTAACATGCTTCTTTTCTTATACTGCCAAATTTCTGGTAAAGGAAGTTGAAGGAGCAGAGAACATTTTCTAGACACAGTCGCCCTATTTTGATGATCAAAAAGATCAAGAAAACATCAATGGAGCTATGAAAAAATGGAAATGTTTCACATTTTATACAAAAGGACACAGGCAGAGATGAATAAGTTATTATGCAGCAGTGTTTCTACACTAAAACATCCCAGAGATGTTTTAGTAATAAGATAAGACTGGCTGACTGTCAATATCGGCAGCAATGAATTCAAAAGCAACTAAAACCCAGAGATCGGTTTACTTTCACTTTTTTCAAGTTTTGGACTGCAGCCGATGCTGTTTTTAGCAACACAGAAAGGCACACTTTCTAAAAGCATTGGGAACAGGAGGAAGGTCCTTTTTTCAGTTCCTCTGTTCTGAAGAGCTGCGTTTGGATTAGATCTGATCTGACAGCATTTGAGCAGGTAGAACAGACTCACTCACTCTGAGGAGGAATGGAGAGAGAGATGGATGTGTGCTTAGTGTATTCTTATACAAGATAACAAAATGTCAAAACGTATTCAAGAAAATAGCCCACAGATCTAAAGTAGAAATGCACAGATAACTTTTCTAAAGGCCAAATACAACTACCAATAAATTATTTTTGGTGCTTGCTGATATTTCATTACTGTGTCATATCAAAGTACAGTACAATGCTGTTATAGTTACACTTCACTTACCATAGGCTACAATTTTCTTTTGATTAAAATGACTGAGCTCCCTTTCATTTGAATGATGTGCATGTCTGCATTGAGAAAACCAACAGCACTCGAATGCAAACACACACAGTACACTATCCTGGCATTAGACTTGGTGTCTTCCTAGTCTAAAGACAAACCTTTCTCAAATCTGGTTAAACTCAAAACTGTACTTTTTTTTTTGTCTTTTGACAAAAATATCCTTAAAATTTAATTGGTATTTCTCCATGTCCTATTTATTCATTTTAAACAATCTTACTCTGATTAAAACGGCCTCTAATTTTATCTTATTAAAACATTTTATATATTAATTTTCAACAAATGTATTATTCAAAAGTTTGGGTTCAGTAAGAGTTTACTGTTTTTGAAAGTAGTCTCTTAAGCACACAAGATCTGCTTTTTTTTTATTTAAAATACAGTGAAATATTATTAATATTTAAAATAACTTTTCTATTTTAACATACTTGAAAATGTAATTTATTCCCGTGACGGCAAAGCATAACTTCCAGCAGTCATTAATAATACAGTCATGATCTTTTAGAAATCATTCTAATATGCTGATTTGGTGCTCAATAAACATTCCTTATAATTATCAATGTTGAAAACGGTTTTGTAGTGTTTGTTTTAAATGATTTATCTGTTGTTTTATGTCACATAGGAAAGAAAAGACAAGAGCCACTTCTGTTTCAGGCCACCTTTAATATTTTTCTTATATTTTTGTGGAAAAAGTGATACTCTGATAAAAAAAAGTTGAAAAGAACAGCATTTATCTGTAATATTTATAAATGTCTTTACTGTAACTTTTTATTATTAATGTGTCCTTGCTGATTAAAAGAATGCATCTTTTATTACTGACTAACTTTTCTACTTTTACTCATTTAAATTGAATTACCAACTTTTGAAGTCAGTAATAACTTATTTTGGTAGTGTATATATATATATAAACACTTTATAAAACTGTTACTTTTGAGTATGTTGTGAATTCTTAATGCATTTGTTACTACCAATTGAAAAAGAAAAAAAAAAAATCTAAGCAATTCTGATTAGGACAAACTGACCGGAAACACCGTGTGAGCTGAGTGTAACTCTCAGGTCAGGTTGGTGCCTTAACGAGGATCCGTTTTTCATTTCTTCTTCCTCTTTGCATCTGGTTGAATCATTGCTCTCAGTGCCCTTAAAGCACCACAGTAAGGAGCTCTGTGGGATATGAATCACAAGCTAGATACAACATCATGTACTTTCACATATTTTCTATAATGTACTACACCAAACCACTCATGAGAGAAATTGCTTGCACATTCAGCATCGAATGCAGTCTGACTCTGCAATGAACAGCATTGTGGATAGAATAGTGACAGAGCATGAGAAATATAGAGTGGAAGTATGCAATTTCCATGCCAATTATGAGCACAAAGAGACAAAATCTAAGACATGGAGGCAGCTAACGTCACTAGCTGGGGATGTGATGTGGAGTGGGATGCTCTTTCGATGGCCAAGCATCCCAACCACATTTCCATTTACAACTACATAAATGTGCCAGCAAAGAGATAACACTTGGTCAGTGGAGCTCTACTGAAAGTATCTAACTGACCACTAAAAATCCCATATCCAAGTACAAAGTCTTTCTGAGAAACCCAATTCATTCCACCAGCCTGGCATACATGAGGGTGTGGGAGTACTGCACGGAAATGTCTCCAACCCAGGATGCTTTCTGCTCTCTTTTGACAATGTGAAACAATATCTCTGGTTTACAGAAATAGTGTACCAAGCAAGTTTGAGTACCTTGGCAAGAATCCAGAGGTAAAATAACAACCACATGCACAGCTTAGTCATCTTTGAGATTTCACTAAAAAGCAACCAAACATCGAGGATCTAACACCTGTACACGCCATTACATGGAAGCAATATTACACGCCAAAAAAATTGATTGCTGATGGAATAGCGAGCCAAAAATAGCATGACTGCCAATAACCAAGTGATCAATCAAAACTTAAAGAAAAATCTAATTTGATGAAAGCAGAAGTCAACACACAAATGATATAAGCCTCCTGAGAATTACAATTTCAAGCAGCTCTCAGAAACAGTCATCAAACTTCTCGTGTTGTAGATAGAGAAGTAGTTGACAGATCTGAAAAACGTGGTTAAGTACATAAAGAGGAGGCCAACAAATGATTCCTCAATAAAAATTAATACATCATGCTTCTATGTTTCTGAAGTGAGCATTCATTTAGTCATTTCACTATTTTTTCTTTATTTTAGCATAGGAATGTCATATAAAATCCAGTAAAAGTATTTACATTTCCATCAAGGAAATATGTGTTGGAATAGATATAACCTAATAAAGTTGCACCAATAACATGACTATAACTGTTATTGCTCGATATTAGAGATTAAATGTATTAACTAATATTGGATATTTAGTTGGCTCATGCTGGATATTTCACTGTGGGCTATTGCTTCCAGTAATTCAAGACTGTTTAAACTTAACAATAATTTACTTTAGCAATAATTTAAATGGACTGCAATATCTTAAGGCACACTTATCATGTGCCACACATTTAAGAGTGCGAGTCAAGCATAAACATAAGTTTAAAGGGATAGGTCACCAAGAAATAAATTGTGTCATCATTTACGCCCCTTCATGTCAGTCCAAACCTTTTGAAGAATCTTGGAAACCACACAGTTTTGATTGCCACTGACTTCTAATGCATGGGAAAAAAAACACTGAAACATATTTTCAAAATATCTTCTTTATGTTCCACAGAAGAAAAAAAGTCATACAGGTTTGAAACAACATTCAAGGGACTAAATGATGACAGAATTGCCCCTATTTGGGATGAACCATGCCAGGTATTTTATTTTAATATCTGAAAGGCTAATATCAGTAATTTATTGGTTATTTGCCATTGTAACTTCCATATTGGTATCTGCCAGAATTGTCAAAAGGTGCAACCTTATTTAAAGTCATAATAGAGGCGCACAATTAATCATTAAAAGATCACAATCTTGATTCAACGCCCATGCGATCTGATTCCTAAATGACAACGATTTATTATTGATCATAGCGGACATTCAAATCTGTGTTGGTGCTGCCACTGACCATATTTTCATATGCTGCTGTATAGATATGAAAGAGCTTCTTTTCAATTCAGATTACACAGAAGTACTGGAATAAATTTTTATAAACAATGATGACTATTGCAGTGATTAAAATCAAGTCAATTACCTTTTGAAAGTAACTTTGACACTTCAAATAAAGACTATCAATTACATTGTTACACCAGTAGGTGGCGACAAGTGACTGATAAAGACATACTTGTCATTGAATCATTCACTCACGAGACTTTTTAAAATTATATTGAAAATGTTGATAGGAATTATGAAATCTATGAAACATTTATATCATGAAAACCTAATTTAAATCAAAAATAACTATATTGTGATAAAAAATTACTTATATCATTATTTAAAGGTGCCCTAGATTCAAAAATTGAATTTACCTCAGCATACTTAAATACAACAAGAGTTCAGTACATGAAAATGACATACAGTGAGTCTCAAACTCCATTGTTTCCTCCTTCTTATATAAATTTAATTTGTTTAAAAGACCTCTGAAGAACAGGCGAATCTCAACATAACACAGACTGTTACATAACAGTCGGGGTGTACGCCCCCAATATTTGCATATGCCAGCCCATGTTCCCAACATTATGAAAGGCATTAGACAAGGGCAGAACGTCTGGATCTGTGCACAGCTGAATCATCAGACTAGGTAAGCAAGCAAGGACAATAGCAAAAAATGGCAGATTGATCAATAATAACTGACATGATCCATGATATCATGATATTTTTAGTGATATTTGTAAATTGTCTTTCTAAATGTTTAATTAGCATGTTGCTAATGTACTGTTAAATGTGGTTAAAGTTACCATTTGTGGTTAAAGTTACCAGTTGTTTCTTACTGTATTCACGAAGACAAGAGCCATCGCTATCATTCGCTTTCATTATTAAACACTTGCAGTCTGTATAATTCATAAACACAACTTCATTCTTTATAAATCTCCTTAGTGTAGCATTAGCTGTTAGCCGCGGAACACTATCAAACTCATTCAGAATCAAATGCAAACATCAAAATAAACACTGTACTTACGCGATTAGACATGCTGCATGACGAACACTTTGTAAAGATCCATTTTGAGGGTTATATTAGCTGTTTGAACTTTTTTTTATGTTGTTTAAGGCAAGCGCAAGCTCTTGGGGCGTGGAGCACCAGATTTAAAGGGGCCGCACACCCTGAATCAGCTCATTTCTAATTATGCCCCAAAATAGGCAGTTAAAAAAAAATTAATTAAAAGAAATCTATGGGGTATTTTGAGCTGAAACTTCACAGACACATTCAGGGGACACCTTACACTTATATTACACCTTTTAAAAAAAAAAAGTTCTAGGGCACCTTTAAGATGTGACTCAGAATCGTGGGTGAATCATGATTTCTATTTTAAGAAAAAAAAAAATATTGTGATTCTCAATTTATCCAGAAATAAAAAGAATTAGTTTTGGATGCATTGTTCCATACTGAAATATGTGCCAAACTGAAGCATCTAAAATAGACAAATCTCAGAAGAAGAGGATGAATCACATCCTGATATGTTTACAAGCACATGATGTACAAGAATGTTTTTTCAGTTTTGACAAATACCAACAGCAAGGAGCCAAGAAAAATATGCTAAGGGCCCCACTGACATAACTATATGTGTCAGTGCACTCTTTTTCTCACACGATCACACACACACACACACACACACACTATCTGGATCTACACACTTCCTAACTCCTGACCCTGCTGGAAACACATCCTGCTTGACCTTAGCATGACCTTAACAGTTTGTACACTGCCTCAGTCACATGACAGAAAACTGCAGCCTGTTAAAAATTCAAAACCACCTATTAAAGCTGAAATGGTTTGTCAGGACATAGCACTTCAACAAAAGGACATTTGGCAGAGGTAGGAGTAAACTGGCATCATGAAACATTCTTACTGAGCTTTCCGGTGAAAGAAGGTGTAGAGATGTAAGCCCCACTAAAATAGCTAATGCATCAAATAAACTCCAGTCTGCTACTCAAAGTGCACCACTAACCTAATGTCACAGCTTTGGCATGTGTTGAGGAGATGCTATGGGAGGAGCTTCATACCCTCAATATGAGGCTACATGAGGACGGGCCAAACAGTTGGGGGATGAATTAGATCAGAAAATGTGCCAGCCACACACAGCTGACTGATAAGAAAACAAGAGCGCTCTAGGATTTGGCAGTTGTTTACGATATACAAGACCAGCTTTTCTGAGACAGTGTGTGTTTGAGCAAGCAAGCTGTAACGGATCACAGTTTCCCTCCACTGAAATTACCCAAATACCCATTCAAAAACACAAATACAGGCTATTTATTTTGTACTTGCTCTTAATTATGTCCAATCCGTGCATTCCAGTACTGATATTTATTTGAAATGCCACTAGGATTTAAAAAAAGGCCAACTTGTGCATGCAATTTGGAAAGTTTTGGCTCTTTTTTTGAGGATTTCCATAGGCGGTTAAAGATGCAATGAAACAGCAGCAACAGATCTTTTCTTCCTTGTTGTAACTTACTTAAGAGTGAAAAGAATTATTATTAAAAAAAGAAAAAATGTTGAATAGATTTTGACATGGATGTTACATTAAGTCGATTGTGGAGGAACAATGTTTAAGCGGACTAAATGATCGGAGAAGTCCTGGATATATCAGGAGAGAAATCGGTCATTTTCATCAGAAGGTCAAGTTATGGCATTATGATTAAACATTACCAAGTCAGAAAATTACAAAATTAAACACATGCACAGATGAATTGTTGACAATAAGATCTATAATAATGCATTTAAATAAATGGGGTGAAATTCATGCTGACTTTAAGTAATATACAAACTGGGCAATGTCTGTATAAAACTCAATATTAACTTCTTGATTAATGAACTGTTGTATAACGGCGACATCAAACTGCTGAATATCAACTGAATAACATTAGCTCTCCTGCTTGTGCCATATTTTTTTCTTTGTATCTTATTATTGTTTTAAATGTAAAGTTCGCTTAATTACTAGTGTAAAAAGTAGTATGTGCCAACTAAACCTACCTTTAGGGGTATTTAGGTCACTTATTTCCAGACAAATGATTATGTTTGGAAATAAGTGACCAGTATGCAAACCCTTGAATTTATATAACTATTCGCCGCAAACACTGCCCAAGGTGTGCATGGCTAAGCATTTGACATCCATCACAGAAATGCATTTTTCACATTCATATTTAGATCACAATGAGAAATGTCTAACGTCAGTCACATAAGAGCCATCTGTATATATAGCAGCGCGCGACCTGATAATGTGATTGACAACAGAAAAAAAAAAATATCGGCTGCAAATATTTGTGCAATTCACATTGAAAGGAAATGACACGAACCACTTTGGGCCTTACGCTGGGAAATAAAACACTGTAGCTGGAATTAACACACCGGCATGACTGTCAATGAGAAGTGCATGACAACAACAAAAGCTGAAAGAGTCGGTGTGTCAGCGATCAAAAGCGAAAGAATCATCGTGTTTTATAGCGCAAGAATAAATGAAACACCTTGCCTGGTAGCGCTTTGAAATCTAGGTAACAATATGCCAAGAAATCGAAATATATTCCTGAGAGCCTAATTTGGACACAAACGGGGTTAAAAACAAAAGGTGACAACATGACCGAGACAAGCAGGCCAACAAGCAGCTAACGCTCGGTTCGCTAAAGTGTCACATTAACCAGCTCGAACCAGCGTACAACAGACTTACCGACTAATTTGACGGCTGGGTGTGAAGTATTAAATTCAGTCGCGACTGGTACAGGTCGGTTTTACAGTCTAGTTCTCGTTTCAGTCCTCCAAAGGTCCTAACTGCGAATGAAAGAGATAAAAAAAAGTCCTCCGTCGTGAGATTTTCTCCTCCCTTTAGCAACAGCCACAGCGCACAGCTGTCATCAAACGGGGACGCGCGCCATACGCATGCGCGATTCAAACCTGCGCAGACCTGCAGGAACTATTTTGAGTGTTTTTCGTTGTGTATTTAAGGTTTGTTTTCAATCACTGTTTTCTTTAAACATTATATAAACACTATTAATACATTTAACTACTTTAGAGGATTAAGCATTGACTGAGAACTCGAGATTCACTGAGAAATTTAAATTCACAAATGCCTTTTGGATATTACATTGCTTGACCAGCAGGTGTCGCTACCAGCTTATGTGATAATAGAATAATCGAAGATGTGCACTCTTTTGTGGTATGTTGTAGAGAATGCGTTGTGGAAAATTTTGTTATATTTTCATTTTTAATCTTTCAGATGTGACTGCCTTTCTGTTGTTGTTGTTGATGTTGTAATAATAATAATTGCTTTTGCAGAGGGATATATCATACATTTGTCTGTGCCTATATATATATATGTGAGAGAATATGAACTGTTGGCATTGGGCAGTTGTACTGTTTTAATCTGATATGGCGATTTTTATTAACAAAGTTCATAGTTATAGGACCGATTTGAATAGAAGTTTGTAAGTGAAATTCATAATTTAACAAAACAAAACAAAATTACATGCAATGAACACGTTATCCCTTGGTTTCACAGACAAGGCTTAAGCTAGTCCTAGACTAAAATGCATGTTTGAGCTGTTTTAACATATCTTAAAACATGTCAGTGCCATTATTTTGTTTTGTCTCACACCAGAAATGATTTTTTTCTAGGACATGTTTATAAAAGCTACTTAAATGTCCTAATATAGGACTAAATCCTTGCTTAGTCTAAGCCCTGTCTGTGAAACCAGGCCTATAAATTCTAATGGAACTGTATGCAAATATATGCAAATGAAATACAATACAAATGAATGAAATTGTAGCATTAATGTCTTTATTACTGACAATATACATCCAGTAATGTGCATAAATAATAGTAATGTCATACCTATAATGACATGTGCAAAGTAAATGTAAACAATTCGTAAAATCGTAATTATTAAAAACGTGAAAATCATAAACAAAATAACATTTTACCAGTTACAATTTGTAATCTTATTTTATATCTTATATATATATATATATATATATATATATATATATATATATATATATATCTTTTTTTCTTTCTTTTTTTGTGTTCAAAACATTACACATGCCTTACTGTTCATTTGATTAACACAACTGGACAGTACAAATTAAAATACATAGATTAGGATCCTTGAAGAAATATTTATAAATACAAAGATTGAGAGAGTTGAAATTGTACCTCATCCTGTATAGGCTATTTTTTTTATGTCTTAGTAATCAGCATTATACATACTATTCATCTCCTTGGTGCATCTATTTTTTCTTTGAGATTCATTTTGTATGATTTTTCTTGGTCGTCTTCAATAATTCCACAGAATAGCACAGAAGAGAACACTTGTGCTCCTCGGCTCTCTTCGCAGCTGTTCATATTGAATGATCTTATCTTATGATCTCTCTCATTGATTCTGTAGGTACAGAATAATGCTGGTGTCTCCCCTCATGGCATTTTAATGACCTTTTCCAAATAACAATAGTGTTTGGGTCGCAGACCTTTCTAGCATGTTGGCTTACCAGTGCGAGTCCTGCTTCGCAAAGCCTTCTTGCCTTTCTGTGCAGGAGGTACAGCAGGAGGCAACGGCCCAGGAGGATGACTTACCGCCTCATCTCTCCTCAGCAACATCAGAGCGCTGTTGTTGACGGCAGTTTCAGCACCCCAGCCCCCCAGTGGCTCTGAATTGGAGCGAGGCCCCAGGGACAGAGGTAGGCAAGTTTTAGGGGTGATAGTGGTCATTGTGCGGTTGAGCACTCGTCTCCTAGTTGTTCCCAGGGGTGGCATGCTGGGAGGTCTGTGTTTCTTGGTCTCCATGGGTTCGACTGTGTGGTTTCTGGGAAGTGCAGCGGGAGTTGTGCGAGCCAGCGCTTGTATTCTCAGTAAGTTAGTTAGGCGGGTCTCCAGGCCGCAGAGCGCCTGCTCCGTGTAGCTTTCCATCTCACGGCGAAGCTGAGAGAGCTCCTCTCTCAAATCCTTCTTTAATGTCTCTATGTTCAACAGTATCTCCTTCAACAAGGCTACACATAATTCTTCACCTCTCTCCTTCTCTCCAGTCATTTGCTCTTCTACAGTCTCTTCCTGGACCGCCTGATCCGCTGCGTTCTCCTCAGATGAGCTGATCTCAACTGTGGGTGTAGATTCATCATGTTCCTTCTTGTTCTTCTCCAGTTCCTTGATTTGGTTTACAACATCCAGTATGCCCATGCGCTGACCATCCAAACCGGCCTGCGTCCGGATCTGACTCCTCACCAAAGAGAATACTGAATGGACCCTAGACTGCTTTTCTTTGTCCATAACCACCTCTGCTGCTTCATTCTTCTCCACCATTTCTTCATGAACATCATGTTCCTCAGCTTCAACCTGCATGTTTATTTCCTCCTTCTCTCTGTCATCTCTGCTTCTCGTCTTTTGCAACCATTTCTGAAGGATGGCTGGGTTTTCTGCTGTCTGCTCATTCATGATGCTCGGCTTTCTTTGTTCTCTTTCCTTTACTTTTCTTCGCTCTTCATGCTTGTTTTATAATCTTTTTAAAGCTTGTCTCATGTTTTATTATCTCTTTGTTGTTTCTTGGCTCTACTCTGATCTCTCTTATGACTTGTGCTGAGATCACGTTGAGCTAAGAGAAACCAACAGTGCCGTTTTTCTCCTGAGAATTTTAACTGTCCAATCAGCATCGGCCACAGACTGTCACTCACTGTTCTCTCGGGAAACATACCTCATGTGCATCAATATCTTTCCCCTAAACGCTCACACATGCTCATTTGTATTACAGCCACTGCCAGTCTACTGCTCAAATACCTGTTCTCAGTAGGTTTATACCTCTGAGAACACATGCATCAGAGTTTCACACTTACATCAGATGGATTCACGGTAACAGTAGCACTGTGATGATCATCTGGTACAGTTCAGCAAAGAGTTTTTTTTTGGGGGCCATGCAAATGATGCTTTTTTCCAGACAGAAAACTGATGTTAATGCTTTATGAAAGCTCCTCATATGCTTAATGCATTATATGCATAATATTAATATATTAAGTCACTTAAAGTGTAAACACAAATTATTATAAGTTACATCACACCTGATATAACTGTCCTCAGCATCAACATTGTTCTCAGCGGCAGCTTAAACACTGTTAATGAAGTCCTCAGAGGGTTAAAAGCATTTTGCAAGCTATTTAAGAGGGGGAGAGGGGGCTGCTATAGTAAATATTATATTTATGTGGCATTTTCTAGTTGAAAGGGGAGTGACAGGGAGGAGTTTGAATTTTAGGAGTCAGTATGACACTGCAGTTCTTTGGAATCATTTACATTGATTGTTTCCATACTGAAATTTAACCAACACGAATAACTATGAATTGATTTGGTTGTAACTTAATGTAGCCCACATTCATATAGTCAGAAATACAAACTCACATGTAAATGAAAAGGATTTATCAATTATAATGGAGTCTTGTCGATTTATTTTAAAGTGATATTTCACCCAAAAATAAAAATTCTGTCATCATTTACTAACCCTCAGGTTGTTCTAAACCTGCATAAATGTCTTTATTCTGAAGGAAGATATGTTGAAGAATGTAAGAAACTGAACAGTTCTGGGGCACCATTGACTACCATAGTGTTTTTTTTCCTACTATGGAAGTCAATGGTGCCCCAAAGCAGCCTGGTTACAAACTTTCTTCAGAATATCTTCCTTTGTGGTTAGTAGAACAAAGAAATGTATACATATTTGGAACAACTTAGGGGTGAGTAAAAGATGACAGAATTGTTATTTTTGGGTGAACCATCCCTTTAAGGACTTTCCGCCAAAGCCAAATTATGTAGCCTATTTATGTATATCTTCTGAATCAAACATGATAACACTGAAAATGTTATCTCTATTTTGATGGTCAAGGATTACAAAGATACCATATAAAACATCATTAATTAAAAGTTTAACTTAACTTTTAAAATTTTACCTCAGAGAGAAAAACGTGCATCAGTCTTCACGACATCGTGAACTAAACCGTCTCACATACTCGCACTGAAAACTACAAGCGCAACTCAACCAGCCAATAGGGTTGAAGGAACCGTGTTCCTCCTCTTTTGCATTCAGACAAACAACTTAAGTTACGAAAAAAAAACAAAACCTCAAAAACCGCAGCATGTCTTATTAAACGGATAGAATCCGACTATCGACTAATCTGTTGTACATTTAACTAGTTTTGTAGGCTATTTTTAGAGTTAGCCTAGATGTTTACATTCATTGCACTTACCTACTCCTTAAACTTTTAGTTGTAAAAACGTAATAATTATATAATAAACTAGTTTTATTATGAAAGTAGCATGTTATATTATAATGGTATATTAAAATGTGTAGTAAAATAGTATAACTTTTATATCAACAGCAGAGCATCATGCAGTGCTGCTCTCCTCCTCACGGAGCGCCGCTGGGCGGAGTCTCACACAACACTACAAATTCACATCTGCAGCATCTGCACTCACCACCTCACCTCATTTCTGCCACTGACCCAAGAAGAAGGTCTGCAAGAACCACTAAAAGATGGTAAAACACGTGATTTTTACGTTATTTTAAGATTTTGATACATTTGATTTGCTAACTGACCAAACAATTCAAACAAGCCTAAATTTCTCATTTCTTTTACCACAGACAACCTACACTGACAAAGGTGAAAAGGTATGATAACATTATATTTTAAAAATATATGCCTGTGTAAGAAGATACTCTAATAAGAGACTTCTCCTAATGTTTCGCTGCCACCTGCATGCTGAACTCTCTGTGGCTTATTGTTCACATTTTTTATGTAATGGCCTGCAATGTCTTGTTTTCATGAAGAAGCCCTGGCTTTTACGGTTGTTAATGTTGGAAATTATTAGCTGTGCCAATAGCAAGGTTATCCAACCTGCTCATTTAAAATGGAAAAACTGCTCAGTGAGCGTCTACTGGAAGTCGTTGTAAATCCGCTCAGAGCACAAGACTGTCCACCACCAGATTCACAGCTAAACACTGTTAAAGCTATAATTTCATCCTTCAATTCCCTACGATTAGGGCTTACTCTTTTTTTTTTTCTTTTCCTAAGGAGAACATGTGCTCTAATTTGAAAAATGTAAACTTTAGGGGCAAAATGAAACTTAATAACTTAAATGACTTAATTACTTTTAGCCTATAGGCTACATCATTATACTCTTCAGATTCTAGATTAATTCTGCTATGAAACTTCTTAATAGAAGAATTGAAGATTAAGTGCATCACAGTCATTGCTGTTTTTATATGTCAACAGCACGAGCAGGGCAGGTTTATCTGCTTCGACCACATCACTTTCTGGGTTGGAAATGCCAAACAGGTAATTCTTTTACAATATAAGTTGTAGATTTTGTTAGTTTCTGAGTATTAGAGGAGGTGTCCAGTAGGGAGATGCTATTGGCTCTTTATAGGGGTGGGGGCGATAAACATGCAGCTGCAAAAACCACCATCCTCCACTCAACTAATTTCTTCCATATTGAGACTTTTTGGGCACTTTCCCCAGTAGATGGAGCCATACTACACATGTAGAAAAACAAAATATGTCTGTATGTTTTCACTTTGAAGATTCAGTTTGTGAATAAGTTTCATTTATATGAATGTAGATACAGATATAGATTAACAGTTCATTTAAAATTCATATACCCATATTCTTTTATTGTATTTTTTTAAACTTTATTCAAAATGGTTCAAATCTCCCCATCTTGTCATTGTCTCTGTTTTCATCTCTGTGCTGTGATGCATCTCAGGCAGCTTCTTATTACTGTAATAAACTGGGTTTCGAGCCCTTGGCGTATCGTGGGCTGGAGACAGGCAGTCGTGATGTTGTGTCTCATGTAGTGAAACAGGGGAAGGTAAGAGTCAGATTGTGTCCATCCTCTTCATTCCTTATGATTTTAAAAAGGCCACATAAAGTGTTCGCTGATCAATGTTTTCTATTTCCTGTAGATTATTTATGTCTTCACCTCTGCCTTGAATCCTGGTAATAAAGGTAAGACTGATAAATGACAGCTTTTGGTATTTGATTATATTTAAAACCACATTCTGTACTACTAATCTGTCCTTTTCCTTGAACAGAGATAGGAGATCACCTGGTGAAACATGGAGATGGTGTTAAAGATGTAGCTTTCACTGTAGAGAACTGTGACTTTCTGGTGGAGGTAAATGATAATGATTTTCTCTCATGTTTTATCTCTTAAAAACACTTTCTGGGGATCATTTGCAATAATCACCTATTGGTTTATTATTATTTTCCTGCAGAAAGCGAGAGAACGAGGTGCCATTATCGTTAAAGAGCCTCATGTTGTGGAGGATAAGTTTGGCAGGGTGAAGCTGGCAATACTTCAGACAGTATGTATAATTTCATTTTTTTTAATAATACTTTTATTGAGCAAGGATGCATTAAATTGACCAAAAGTTACAATAAAGTCATGTATATTACAAATGATTTATATTTCAAATAACTTTCTATTCATCAAAAAATCCTGAAAAAAAAGTAACAAGATTTCCACAAAACTGTTAAGCAGCACAACTGTTTTCAACATTGATAATAGTAATAAAAAATGTTTAATGAGCACCAAATCAGCATATTAGAATGATTTCTGAAGGATCATGTGACACTGAAGACTGGAGTAATGATGCTGAAAATTCAACTTTGCCATTACAGGAATTGATTATGCCTTAAAATGTATTAAAATAGAAAAATGTTATTTTACATTGGTATAACATTTCACAATATTCTTGTTTAACTGTATATTTGATCAGCCTTGTTGAGCATAAAAGACTTCTTTCATTAAATCCTACTGACCCCAAACATTCAAACGGTAGTGTGTTTATGCATATGCATATACATTTAAATCTTTAAAATTTTGTCCCACTTCGGCTCTGATTCCTATTTCCTTATTGTTTTAGTATGGTGACACCACTCATACTCTTATAGAGCGGACAGGATATAACGGGCTCTTCCTCCCAGGATTCCATGCTCCTCTGTTTTGTGACCCTTTCTTGGCAAAACTGTGAGTGTGTTGATGTGTCCTTGTCTTCTCATATAAGAGGTCCATATCTCAGATCATGCATGGGTGGATTGTTATATAACGTGATTGTTCTTTCACAGGCCAAGCGGGAAGCTGGACTTCATTGACCATGTGGTTGGAAATCAGCCAGACAATGAGATGGTGCCAATAGTAGAGTGGTACAAAACTTTTCAAAACACATTGTTGAACTTATTCCAAATGCGAAATTGGTAACAGGTAGACAACATCGGACCTCTGTGCCAGGGTTGTTAAAGGATTAGTTCACTTTCAAATTAAAATTTCCTGATAATTTACTCACCCCCATGTCATCCAAGATGTCCATGTCCTTCTTTCTTCAGTCGAAAAGAAATCAAGGTTTTTGATGAAAACATTACAGGATTTTTCTCCTTATAGTGGACTTCAATGGACCCCAAAATGGTTGAAGGTCAAAATTACAATTTCAGTGCAGCTTCAAAGCATTCTACGCGATCCCAGACGAGGAATAAGGGTCTTATCTAGAGAAACCATCAATCATTTTCTGAAAAAAATTATATACGTTTTAAGCAGAAATGCTCATCTTGATCTAGCTCTCTTCTTCTTCTTCTCTATTTGAATTTCAGCAGTGTAGACACTGCTAAGTGTATTACTGCCCTCCACAGGTCAAAGTTTCAACTAATTGTTATATACTTGCACTAGCATATTGTATATGACAATTTAGTTCAAAATGTGACCTGTGGAGGGCAGTAATAAACTTAGCAGTGTCTACACTGCTGAAATTCAAATAGAGAAGAAGAAGAAGAGAGATAGATCAAGATGAGCATTTATGGTTAAAACTTATATAATTTTATTTATTTATTTATTTTAGAAAATGAGTAATGGTTTCTATAGATAAGACACTTATTTTTCATCTGGGATCACATAGAATGCTTTGAAGCTGCACTGAAATTGTAATTTTGACCTTCAACCATTTTGGGGTCCACTGAAGTCCACTATATGGAGAAAAATCCTGGAATGTTTTCATCAAAAACCTTAATTTCTTTTACACTGAAGAAAGAAAGACATGAACATCTTGGATGACATGGGGGTGAGTAAATTATCAGGAAATTTTAATTTGAAAGTGAACTAATCCTTTAAGACTGTAAAGCATAAAAGAAGTCACGAGAGGTATACTCTCTTAGAACATCGCAAGTCTTTGGGGGGAAACTCCCTATCCATGCCATCCAGTCAGAATACACCAAGAGCCCCTCCCCAGTGATCAGTCAGCTGTGTGTCTCCATGGTGAGGATAGAGTAAAGACTGCGAGGAAAGATCAGAAGAGACTCAGATAGAATAGACGGAGATAGCACATGTTTGCATTTCAGTCTGTGGTAGTGGACGACTGAATATTATGCAAGAAAACTCCTTAGTAATTATGACTCAGCAAAATTACTTTTCAAAGGATCTGAGACACCATCTGGAGAGAGTTAGACACAGTGGGGAGGGGGAGAGGGAGGAAAAGAGGGTGGTGAGGGGTGGGAGTAGCAGAATTATCTAAACCAGACCCCATCACATCATGTCCAGCTTTTGTTAAAGGGTTAGTTCACCCAAAAATGAAATTTCTGTGGTTTAAATTTCAAAAGTATTTATGTATTTATGAAGGTATCAGAGGAACCTGCTGTTCCACCGATTCTGGTCTGTAGATGACAAGCAGTTACAGACTGAATACAGTGCGCTGCGCTCCATCGTGGTGGCCAACTATGAAGAAAGCGTGAAAATGCCGATCAATGAACCAGCGATGGGAAAGCGCAAGTCCCAGATCCAGGCAAGTATTACAGACATGACATCTACTTACTTTCATCTGTCTATGCATGCATCTATCCATTCATCTAACTATCTTTTCTCCTTTTAGGAGTATGTGGAGTACTATGGTGGCCCAGGGGTTCAACACATCGCCATGAACACCTCTGACATCATTACAGCAGTGAGTAAAACAACACTGATACAGGGATAAATTAAATTTGTAGTGTGCAAATTCTTAGAATTGTTCTTTGTGAATGCTGAAAAAGTTTACTTTAGGTATATTGCATTGATAAGGATATGTTTTCAGATCCGTAACCTAAAGGAACGTGGTATGGAGTTCATGTCAGTGCCTGACACTTATTACCAGCAGCTCAGGGAGAAGCTGAAGCTTTCCAAAGTCAAAATTGTTGAGGACATCAGCATACTGGAGGTATAATACAGTTGTCAATGTGTTTAAGCTTACTCTTGACTTTTTAGTTGAAGGGAAGAGTTGAAGAGTTATTGGTGAAAATAATTTGGTATTGTTTTAAACAGGAACTTAGAATCTTGGTGGATTATGATGACAATGGCTACTTGCTCCAGATCTTCACCAAACCAGTACAGGACAGACCCACCGTGTTCCTAGAGGTCATCCAGAGACGCAACCATCAAGTAAGACTGCTATTATAAATCTCCGAATGTAGCAAATATTGTTTCAGAACATCCATCCATCCATCATATTTAAATTTGCAATGAATTGATCAAAAACTATTCTTCAGAAATGTCACCCAAATGTGTAGATGTATGGTAGTGCATAAATAAGTAGTGCATTCCTCTATTTTTTTTCAGGGTTTTGGTGCTGGAAATTTCAAATCTCTGTTTGAGGCTATTGAAGCTGACCAGAACGCCAGAGGAAACCTCACCATCCTTACACCTAATGGCTTATCGGAGAAACTCTGAACTGGCTATTCGTAGAAAATGCATGGTACACGTTAAAATGTGAACAGCACTCTTGCTAATAATTTACTTTGTTTGGCATATTTGGAATATTTTTGTTTGGCCTTCAAGCATGTGCCATTATATTTTGTACCCACATGTTTCTTTACCAACAGACACTTTTGACCCTGTGGACTTTTAGAAAAGAAACCACCACAGTGTCATATCCACCACATCTCAAAATATGTTTTATGTTTAACAGCGTTCTGTGGTGGAAATAACTGTTGTGGAAATTACATTTTGGAATAAAATGTCCTTCATCTTAACAAAGCTAATTTCATTGTTTATGTATCACTTCACTTATGCATAATTTGACAAAATTACAGCTTGACTGGAAGTGAAGCGCAATAAAAAAAAAATCTTTTCATGAGAATAATCGTGATTTTTTTGTTTGTTTCACGTCTTTCCTTCTCATATTCTTAACTGACACTGCCTCCTTGGTAAACAAGCACACTACTTTTACAATAAACTTTATGGACAAAAAAAATATTGTGTTGGAAATACATTTGTGTAAAAGAATCATATAATATAAATAAAGTCATTATATGACCAAACATACTTTTTTGATAATAATGTGTAGGTTTCATTTCCATTTTTATTCAAATGCTTGTTTTGTTTTTTAGTCTATGGCTATCCTACGCGAGTCTAGAGCGACAAGATGGGGGTTTAGTAGGCGTATTTTGACGCCGAGAGCTTCAACGGGGAATTAGCTCAGATGGTAGAGCGCTCGCTGCGCAAAGGAAGGGGCCCAATCTTTACGCCCGCACGCAAGCGAAAAAGACGCAGAAAACCGGAATACGCCGGCAAATTTCCCCTGCAACAATATTCGTACTATATTCCCGTGCGATATGGGGGAGTTTTAGTTACATGTGAAACAAGTCACTGTCCGCGGCCTGGGCTCGAACCCATGATCTGCGCGACAAAGTATCCAAGGACGTGCTGTCATCTGTCTAGTACATGTGTATTGTTAGGTATCCAATCAAGTGCTTAAAATGATAAATATTAATCAATATAATATGTAATAGATAACTAAATCTATGACATATAATTATATTGATTGATATTTAGTATTTTGTGTATATTATTTTAGCAGCATATTACATGTTTATGGTAAAGAAAATGAATAAAAATGTTTCTTCAAAGATGTGTTTTTTGTCTGGGATATGATTTATCAAATCAAAAGACACTTCAATTGTAAAATATTTTATTAAAATTAATACACACAAATATTGAAATGAGTACACAAACACATTAGATATTTTTAAAATAGTTTTTGAATATATCAATGTTTTTTTTATATCAACATATATATTTTTTTACAATATATTGCTTATTTAAGGACTGAGAAAGCAAAAAAACTTCTTAAGCTTTGTTTAGTCATGCTGTCTGTAAATAACAGATATTATATTATTCTTATGCTTACATGTGCAATTAAAACAGATAATGTGAAAAAAATAATGATTCTCCTTCAAATAATAAACATATATCTTACAGGTTTTCAAAATAAGAATTTTAATAACTACATGCAAACACACACAAATATATACAGACAGGACAATATGAAAGGGTGGGCCCATGAAATATATACAAATATGTACAGGACAATATGAAAGGGTGGGCCCATGAAATATATACAAATATGTACAGGACAATATGAAAGGGTGGGCCCATGAAATATATACAAATATGTACAGGACAATATGAAAGGGTGGGCCCATGTAATACAAATATGTACAGGACAATATGAAAGGGTGGGCCCATGAAATATATACAAATATGTACAGGACAATATGAAAGGGTGGGCCCATGTAATACAAATATGTACAGGACAATATGAAAGGGTGGGCCCATGAAATATATACAAATATGTACAGGACAATATGAAAGGGTGGGCCCATGAAATATATACAAATATGTACAGGACAATATGAAAGGGTGGGCCCATGAAATAAATACAAATATGTACAGGACAATATGAAAGGGTGGGCCCATGTAATATATACAAATATGTACATGACAATATGAAAGGGTGGGCCCATGAAATATATACAAATATGTACAGGACAATATGAAAGGGTGGGCCCATGTAATATATACAAATATGTACTGGACAATATGAAAGGGTGGGCCCATGAAATATATACAAATATGTATAGGACCAGCAACATTGAACAAAGCATAAAATGGATGTCTATCAAGCTAAAGATTACAAATATTTACAAACACTAAGAAAATGGTAAGTATTTACAATTATTTACAATAGACGCATTATATTATTAATTAGATAGATTGGTCTGTACAACTCTTGTGGTAGATATAATAGATATAAATTATTTACATAGTATAATATATAGTATTTACAGGCAGGGGGTGAGTGTCCACCTCTGCACTATGGCAGTGGGTTTCCTGGCTTCTTGTGCTGGCGCTGTTCTGCCAGCCACTCCTCTAGAGATTTACCACCGGAGGAATGGGGGCAAAAAGTGGCATTCCCATAGCGGCTGTGGCCAAAATCCTTTGTTTTGGGTTGCCCACACTTACTGCACGTATTAAATGGCACACCACGAACATATTTTCTTTTGTAGGTTCCAGCGGCCTCCTCTTTAGCCCTGCGCCGCCTGTTTCTCTGTGTAAAGCGAGACACAGACACAGGGGCAATGGGAGCAGCAACAACTGGACCTGCAGGGGACACAACTGCAGAAGTACCTGCACCAGATCCCATCACAAGCGGGTTCACAATTAAGAACCCTGACAATGGCTCAAGAGCAGGCAGTGTAGGAGGAGCCGCTGGTGCAGGAGTGATAGGGCGCACTGCTGTGACACTACCAGGTCGTCTGCCTGGCCGCAGGTGAGGAGCCTGTCCCTCCCTGTTTGGAGGGAGCACAAACTCATGCTGTGGCCCAGATGTTGTGGGAGCCTCCTCTAACCTCTCCTGGGCAGGAGGGAGCTGTGTGGTGGCTACAGGGATGCGGTCCTCTGCAGCCAGGCCTTGTGTAAGAACACTCATCTCCTGGGTGTTCTGCCGCCGTTGAAACCTGCACAGACATAATTTATATTACAGTTATAATATATGACACTAATCCTTTAATACAAGGTTTTACATCTACTGTGCCTACCACTGAATGAGTGTCCTTTGGTTAAGCTCAAAAAGCTGGATTGACGTGTCATCCATCAGCGGTCGACTGCTCAGCACCAGTTCTCTGATGTGATGGTAGTCTGCCAAGATTTTGGTCCATCGAGGAATGCGGACACCAGCCTTCTTACTCGGGGACTTATGGACTTCACACAGCTTGATGCACATGGCCTCGACCAAGCGGCTGGTGTTGGGCCACTGAGCTGGCCCGCCTGGATGGCCGATCAAGCACCTCTTCACGCTCTCCACCCCTGGGGTCACTCTGGTGCCTTTAGGGGCCTTGAAGCGGCCCTGTGTGAGCTTGGCCTGATGTCTGGGCTGATACTGAATCCTGGCCTTGTCTCCAGCAGCAAGAGCACTCCAGAGGCAGATAATCTCTCTCACCTGCTGCTCATCCAAGTAAGGGTTTGACGGAGGTCCACCAAATATCCAGCCAAATTCTGAACTTTGTCCCAGCCAGCAACACCATCGGGCCCAAGAACTGGTGCCTACAAAATGTATTCATTAATATATACAAAATGTCATAATTTAGAGCATAAAATATTCTGATTAAGCTATACTAACTTGAGCCTGGTCTGTTGCACTGCTCCCTGTAGATGGTGCAGGGCCAGATGATGCAGCCAGCTGGTCTGGAGCCTGAGGTGGCTGTTGTGACAGCCCTGAGACTGTGACAGGAGGAGGAGGAGGCTGCCCATCTCTGTCACGAGATGTGGATGGCTGAGGTGAGAGGGATGGTGTTGCAGGAGTCTGAAGGGGAGAGGCCTGAGGTGGACTGGTCCAGGGAGAGCTGGAGGAGTCATCCTCTGTCAACACTGGCACTGTGATGTCCTCAGTGTCTTCCTCCACAAAGCCCTCATCCTGGACCTCCTCATCATCAATCTGGTCAACCAGCCTGTCCTCCTCAGCTGGGTTCTCAATCACAGTCAGTGTTCTTCCGGTCTGGCTGTACAGATACTCAATACCCAGCAATTCACCTGAAAAAGAAAATTTTAATGAGCACAGAATTTAAAATACATTTTTGTACTGGTAATAATATTTATTGTTTGAATTTGATTCTTGCCTGTGTAAACCCCAGGAGGGTGATAGCGCTCATCCAAGGGCTTCCCCAGAACCCTGCGGCTGAGCTGGTCCACAGCCTCCCTCAGAGCACTGCCATAGCTCCTCAGAGTGGATTGCCCCTTTACTGCCTCCTCCATTCGGTCTTCATTCCACCGCATCAGGCCTTCCAGGAGGTAGGCCTGAAAGTGGGCATCGCTGGCACTGGTTCCTATCATTTCAACAATAAATAATTAATGTACAATTTGTTTGCCAAAGAAAATGGCTTGAGTACTTTTGCGATTTACCAGAGAAGTGTTAACCCACCTGGGATGAAGCGGTTTAAGTGGAGGTGGAACGACTCCAGGGAGGTAGAGCCACGTGCGCACCGATAACAGCAGAGCACCACACTGCCCTTCTTCAGTGTGCCCGTCTTGATATACAGAGGGAAGCCCTCTGGGTCCTGAATACAGGCAATGTGTCTCTGCTGGTCTTTCCAGATTTGCTGGATGCGCTCATGGTCTAGCAGTGGAACTCCCAGGGTGTCCTTTCCTCCCTCACTGTCAAACTGATCAATGAGCGCCTTGATCAGTCTTGTGGTCTCCTCCACTCCCCTGGTCCTCCTCCGGCAGTGCAACGCCAACTCCCTCCTGCTGATCCGCGCACACAGTGCCTTTTCTGATAGCAGGCCCATCTGTCTCGCCAGTAGCTCACCCTGCTTAGCCAGCCGAAGAGCAGCAACATCCTCAGCATCCCATTCAAAAATGCACCTGGAGAGACGTGCCATAAAGATGCCATAGAGTGGATGAGCCTCCGTGGTGACTCCCGCCGCGAACCGCCGCATGAAGTGCCAGATGTCAAGGCGCACTTGGAGCTCATTCCACTCTGAAAACATGGCCTTGATCTGTGACTGGCCATATGGGCTGCAGCAGTCTCGGTCCACGTACATGATAGCCGGTGGTGCTACTCCAGCCTGCCTGTAGCGCTTCATGAGCCCTGCTGCCATGGGCCACAGTCCGTGACCCTCTGCGGCTGTGAGCACGGACACCAGGACTTGGCCATGCTCATTGCCCACATTTGTACTCCAGGCAGCAGTGTTAGCTGCAGCACCAGCAAGTTTTTTGGTAACCTGTGAGGTAAAATAAATGTAACATAAGCTGTATGCACATTCACAACAATCATTAAAATAAATAACTCTATCTTACTTTTTTTGTAGAGTCCATCTTGAGGACAGAACCAAAAACAGATGTTATTTTGGCCTTGATCTCATCCAGCCGCATCAGCACATCCCTGGCATACACTGCCAACAGCCACTTGGGCTTAGGGAGGGCAGGTAAGGGTGGTGGCTCTGCGAACACAGGAGGGGGATGACGGTGGACCTGGTGAAGGGTTCACAGGCAGTCAGGTACTGCAGCACACGCTGTGTCCACGCCTCGCTGTGCTCCTCACTCAGCTTTTTATAAAGCTGAGTCACACTGTTGCCCAGGGTCCTCTCCCTCATCATCCTGAGCACCCGGTAGTCACAGGAGTACCTACAGAGAGTACAATAATGCCACTAAATGTCATGAATTACTCAAAATATTTTAGTATATAAATGTATACATAAGTGAAGCAATAAAATATATTCCAAATATATGTGTATCTTCTACTTTCATTATACAGGGTAGCTCAAGGTTTTGTCTTGTAAAAGTTAAGACCTTTTTAAGACTTATTAATGCCACTTAGAATCAAATTTAATGCCAAGATTGCCGGCAAAAGGCCAATATTCTGTATAAATTGTATAAAATCTGTATTAAAATCTAGTACAGGTGAAATAACTCCAGTTCTGCATTTCAAATACTTACTAAATAAAAGGGTGACAAGATATTCGTAAAACCTCTATTGATAAAATTTGTTGCTAAGTAAATTCACAAAATTCACATCCAACTCTCAAAAAACAGACTTCTCTGTTGTTACTTACAAAGTAATGATCTATAATATGTTTTTGGCAAGTATAAGACTAAAAAAAAAAAACAGGACTTAGATGTCCTAATTTGACAATTTATGACCTACATGAACAAAATTTAAAACCTGTTTATACAATTTAATACTTTTAAGACCTTGTGGCTGCCCTGTTATAATTGTGTAATACCTGTATGTCAGCAAAGCAGGGAACTGACAGCGATGCCCCATATCCAGCTGTCCCAGGATGTCTTCAGACCAGGCAGGATACTTCTTTTTGCACCGCTTGCACTCCAGGTACTCTGTGGCGAGGTCATACTCACCCATCTATGTCCAGGACCTTGCGCACAGTGCGGTAGAGGCCAGCAGCAGTCAGTTTGTGGTTACTGCAGGCCGGCTGGACACAGACAAGTGGAATGGACCACATCTTCAGTGGCATCCAAAGAAAAAGAGGGCGGCAGAAAAAGAGGTCAGGAGAGGCGGGAGGCTGGGCGTGGATGAGCGGTGGCTGGGGAGGATACCACCAGAGCTTCAGCTGTGGGACCAGGTCTGGCTTTCCTGTTTTGGCACTGGCTCTGAACAGAGTCTTCCTGATCCAGTCCTGTTGGAAATGCGGAAGGTGCTCGTTCCAGTGGACAGGGAGCTCAGTTGGCGGCTGGAACACTGGCTCAGGTCTCCACATGGCTGGAGGTGTAGGGGCAGGAGCCTCTGAGGCAAAAGTGGCTGGAGCTTATATAGAAAAAACATACAATTAGTTTTAGTTATTTAAAGATTGTCACTGCTGTCTTAGTAATGAGCTACAACTACAACCCACCCACCCAGCACTGATGGACAGCTACTACAGTTACTACAATTAGTACAAAATGTTTACTGCATGATTAATAGTTAGCCATAATGGTGAAATGAGTTATACTGGTGTTATGAAGCAAGAGGTAAATATCAGCAGCTTTTTCAGCATGATTACCATTAAATCAAATATAGAGAGGAAAGTGAGATGGGATTATATGAGTATAAAGAAAAGCAGCCCCAAGACACATAATCTACTGTGAGCCCCTCTAATAACTACAACATTCAGTCACCACACTTACAACCGGGGGAGAGCAAGGGATGTGGGATGTTTAGGAGAGAGGAGAATGAGTGTTAGTCTGCGATTATAACAAAAATAGCAAGTAAACATATTTTACATACACCTTTACATTTCCTTATTGTTTTGAAGAGGTGCACTCAAAGAATGCATGTTGCTCGAGACTTGATATGTGACATTTCTCTGTACAGTAAAATAAAAAAAAACATTTGGACATAAACACAGAATTTATATTATCACAGATCTGTATTTGAAATATCTGTTTAGTATAACACACCTTTAGGAAGTTGCTCTTCAGCTTGGGAGGCAACAGTTACCATCTCCAGATCATCATCCTCCACAAAGAAGTCACCTGCAGCTGTGTCTGTAAAATAACATTAACATTAAACACACACACAAGCACATATTAACAATACACCTGTACGCAGTGAAGCATGTACTCACCAGAGGAGAAGAGCTGTCTCCGGGCTGCAGGTTTTGATGGTGAGGGAAAACGTGGGACCGCAGCTGATGTTGAGAAAGGTATATTTTAGATTAATTAGCAAAAACTGTTTTCTTTTTTTTTTCTGTACAGTTCACTCTAGTACTTACGAGGTTTAACTGGAGACATCAGTTTTTTTGCCAACAGTGAACCAGACAGAGGTTTTTCAAGAGCCAACAGGCCCTTCACAGTGGCACTCAGGTGTACCCCAGTCTGTGTGGCAGCAGGTGGAGGCACTGACAGTGAGGCAGTGGTGTCAGGCTCTTTTGGTGCAGCTGAAGCCTGCCTTTTCTGTACATAGGCCTTGAAGATGGCCATGTTGGTGTTGGGCCTGGCTTTTGCCTTCTTCAAGTAGGTGATGAGGGCCCGGGCCTCCTTGCTTTGGTCCTCATACACCTCCTTCATAGACCTCCCCCGGAAGTCTCCAAACTCCACCATTAGACACCCCTGGTCTCCAGTCTCCCGAGCCGCTGCCATCATGCCCTGTTTCTTTTTGTACACCTCAACCTCTTCCCCTATCTCCTTGATCTGGGAGGTGTACCTGAGGAACAGATGTTTGTTTGAAGAGAGCGGGTTGTCCCTCTCCTCCTCCCCAGCAATGCTGACGACCAGGTACACAGCATACCCCAGCGAGTTCTCCAGCAGCCACCGGAACCGCTGGCCCTGGTATTTACCAAACTGGAGCTTGCAGTGAGCCAGCACCAAGAACTGGTCACCAGGATCCCCTCCATTCTCCCTAACAAAAGCAGTGGCCTCGGCCAGCACCTCCTCTTTACACCTGGCTCTCCCAGACACCACGGTCTCACTCCGATTCGCCTCCTCAGTTGGCCCCATAAGGAGACGATCCAGAGAGGATGTTCTACGGAACACTGGGTACGCATACATAATCTGAAATAAAACATAAGTAAATAAAAGTGTGGGTTACATTTAGAGACATTATAGTTTTAAAATAATAATAAGTATCATAATGCATTGGATTTATATATCACTTCTAGAAGATATAGGAGTATTAAGACTTCCACATCACGTTTTAGAGACAGTACTTACCCTCTGGTTATCAGATATCTGAACTTGCACTGAGTGCTAGTACCACTTTATTAACTGTATGCATTGAGTGTTGTATTTATGTTTGAGAGTTGTACCAAGACAAATTCCTATCAACTGTGTTGACATGGCAATACATTTATTGAATTGAATTGAATTGAATTCTCAGCATTCAAAGAACTTAAAATATTGATTCATTCCAAAATACCACAGCTGCCCTGGGGCAGTAAGTAATACTAGAGAGTAAATACTATAAAATATAATATCATTATGTTTAACTGTGTATTGTATCATGTGTATTATGTGTAAATAGAAATCACTGTCTTGACAGCGAACCCGCCCAAAAAGCAATTTACCGCCATATTTTAAGCGGGATGTAAATTCACTATTATTTTATTCAAAAAATATTAAATAAAAAGAATTATATACAATCTTTACGTTGCTTTAACACCATATATCATGTGCAGACCATCCCGTAATTTGTAGTCATATCAATAGTGGGGCGAACAACAAATGAAGCGCAATTTAGGCGGGCATTTATGCATAAAATATTATTTTACTGGGCTGTAAAAGATTTTACTTTTATTTAAAATATTAAGATATACTATAAAATATATACGGATACGGATTTTGGTAAGTAAGTTAGTACTGTATTTTTTAATATAAGTTACCTTCAGATGTTCATGTTTATTTCGAGTTGTAACTAGTAAAGCGCCCGCGCCCCCACCCCTTCGGATATACACGATTCACATAAATAACATATTTTGATTTCAGAACGGCGAATTTCGCCGAAAATAATAATTCAATAATAATTAAAACATAGCCTTACCCAAAGCTGTTAGATAACGTTACCTATTGCAATGCAAAGATGACAATAATAACGGTCAAAAGTACGTTAATCAATAGGAGAGAAACGCGATTGGTCAAAACAAAGTAAGCCACGGGAGAGAAACGTGATTGGTCAAAAGTAAGCCACAGCAGAGGAACGTGATTGGTCAAAAGTAAGCCACCTCAGCAGAGAAACGCGATTGGTCAAAAGTAAGCCACAGCAGAGAAACGCGATTGGTCAAAAGTAAGCCACAGCAGAGAAACGTGATTGGTCAAAAGTAAGCCACAGCAGAGAAACGTGATTGGTCAAAAGTAAGCCACAGCAGAGAAACGTGATTGGCTCATGTGGGCTTACTTTGGGCTTACTTTGGCTCAATCGGTAGGAAGCAGTAGGCGCAAGCGAGAGGTAGCGGGATCGATGCCCGCATTCTCCAAAGACCCTTTTTTCCTTTCGTCAAAATTGTCAAAGATTAAAAAAAAAAAAAAAAAAAAACACACAACGTAAAGGCGTTACAAAGCTAAGCAGTGTTCAAGAAAAAAAAAAGCCGACTAAGCCGAGGAACCCTTATTGTGAAGCACAAAACAAAAAGTAAAAGTGGTGAAATTAATCATGTATTTACCCTAGTCTATGAAAATAAGTAAAATAACAAACTAACCAAATCATTTTTTCTTTTTTTTTTTTTTTGCATTATTGCAATGAATGTAGGCTACATTTTTTAGCCATACACTGCCAAGGGTTATAACTAAATTTAGAGGTAATTTTAATAGGCAGAAAATAAAAACATTTATTTGGAAAAATACACATTTTTATTTTCATTTATATTTTACAATAAAACTCATGTTTAACTTGAATCCAATTCAAACCTTCCAACAATAAACATGATGAAAACATGATGAAAAGCAGATTTAACCAGCGATGGCCTGAAATTTTTGCTCTGGACATTTTCCAAATCTACAAAATGCTAGAATATAAAATCTGAGTTTCTGGAGATGACATCTCCATGTTAAACTGTCATTTGCTCCTGTGAAAAATGTCTGCGACAGTCAGGAGTGTGTTATGTCCTTGTGAATATTTAAAAATCCTTATTCCTAAAAGACTGAACAGGAGTTTGTTCTTAAAAAATAGGTTTATGTTTGAAACTTGTTTACTGCTAATACTTTGAAATTGTGAGAATAGTCCTTGTCTAGTTGAGGGTTCCTCTACAGTTCTCTGCAGCACACAGGCAGGGGATCTTCTCATCCTCAATAGGGAATTTGTAATCATAAGTGATCTCTTCATTTACACCAATGGGTTGCCGAGAGTAGATGACTATCTTCTTTTGAGCTTCTACAGTGATGATTTTGGCATAGCAGTTTGGCTATGGAAGGAAAACAACCAAATAAAACAATCACAAAATGTTAAAAATGGAAATTAATTAAATTCATAGCAAACACTAAACAACAAAAGGAAACAATTATTAGGCATATTGACAATGTATATGACTCAATGACTTGATGTTTCTGGTCGTACATTGCAACTGTGATTGATGAATCTTGCCAGGTTACCACACTTGGTTGCATCAATGATAGTGTCCTGGTCGACCCGGAACAGATAGCTGCTTCCAATGCCCTCATTTTCATAACGCCTTTCACGCATGTCCGCTATCACCTACAGGCAGGATTTGGGATATGGTAATAATATACATTTAATAAAGTACATTTATGTTCAAACTAGTGAACTTGCATGAGAACATCAGCTTGAAAAACAGCCATCACTGATGTTTTAACTCAGAAATGACCGCTGAAATGTCAAAATATGGCTTTTGGGTATGCTTTTGTGTTTTGTGTATCTCACCTGCCGAATGCTCTGGCCTACATATTCAATTATCATTTCATCTGCAGCGATAGGTTCCTCTGCAAACAGCCCCCAGTCATGAATACGACTCTTGCCAAAACGCAGCTTTTTCTTACGAAACTGTAAAGAGGGAAATATACAGTAATTGTGCTCCATGTGGACCATATTAAAAAATGCTAAACTGATCTGTTATGGACTCTTAAGCACCATTTACATGAATAATAACTATATTAGTGTCCTGTCCACACTAATGCACAATATCATTCTGCAGTGCAAAAAATGACTCTCTTCCTCTGTATTATTGTCTTAATTTCCAGTTCAAATATCTAAACAAACATTCTTAAATCAAGATAAATCTACATGAAAAGCAAAATTACATTAAAGTAAAGTTCCACTGTGTCATTTTTGTTAGTTGTGGTGTGAACTACCATATTCTCATAGAATTAGAATGAATATTTAAACTTTATAGTTATCGTTATATTTATTGACCTTTAAACCTTTGAACAGACCTTTAAAGGATTAGTTCACTTCAGAATTAAAATGTCATAATTTACTCACCCCCATGTCATCCAAGATGTTCATGTCTTTCTTTCTTCAATTGAAAAGAAATTAAGGTTTTTGGGGAAAACATTCCAGGATTTTTCTCCATATAGTGGACTTCAACGGCTACCACCAACAGGCTGAAGGTCCAAATAGCTGTTTCAGTGCAGCTTCAAAGGGCTCTACACGATCTTAACTGAGGAAAAAGGGTCTTTACTAGCGAAACGATTGGTAATTTAAAAAAAATAAATAAATAATATATATATATATATATATATATATATATATATATATATATATATATATATATATATACTTTAACCACAAATGCTCATCTTGCACTAGCTTTGCAATGCGCCACTCATGACGTTATCATGTTGGAAAGGTCACGTGTGACACAAGCTGAAGTACCAAGCAAGTGTTTACAAAGTGAATGTGCAAAGACTAAGTCAAACGTCCATTACAAAAAACAATGTCAGGCAATTTTGAAGTTGGAGGAGAAAATGAGATGGAGTTTTTCGCCCTACCGCAGTACTTCTGCCTATGTGACCTTTCCAACGTAATTACGTAATGTGTGGTGCATCGCAGAGCTAGTGCAAGACAAGCATTTGTGGTTAAAAAGTATATACATTTATATTTTTTTTAGAAAATGGTCAATCGTTTCTCTAGTTAAGACCCTTATTCCTCAGCTAGGATCATGTAGAGCCCTTTGAAGCTGCACTGAAACTGAACTTTGGACCTTCAACCCATTGGTAGTCGCTGAAGTCCACTATATGGAGAAAAATCCTGAAATGTTTTCCTCAAAAACCTTAATTTCTTTTTGACTGAAGAAAGAAAGACATGGACAACTTGGATGACACGGGAGTGAGTAAATTATTAGGAAATTTTCATTCTTAATTAACTAATCCTATAATGTTTTAAATAAAAAGAGCTTTTGGTGTTTCTTGTGGCTTTAGCATCTCATAAGCTGTGTTATGCTGTTGTTGGGACAGCTGGTCTTACCTTGAGCTGGTTGAATTTGAGGAGGTCACTGTCACAGCTGAATGAGGACAACAGACGACGCTGTTCCGCTCTAAATTCTGAACCTGATCTGGATGAAGGTGGAATCTGAGCTGGCACACTCTTTCCCTGCACAGACCAGAACATAAATCTCAAATTACTGTCAATTACTTTTAAACTTGCAATTACTTTAAAACATGGTCTTGGTTTTTATACTGTCACCTACTGGTGTGGATGCATGAAGTTTTTGAAAGTAACTGTGTCAAATTGCACAACACATCTAGTTATGTCTCTACATGGTGGCCATGGTACAATAAAACATCTTTTTCTAGGTTATTGATATTGCTGAGGCTTTATTTAATCCCCTATTTTATTTCAATTCTGAAACCAGTTTTAATTGTTTTAGTTTTAGTTACAAATAACAACACCATTTTTTTCTCACCTGAGTATCTACAATAAACTCTTCTGAAGCAGAAAGTTCACAGAGATATCGCAGCTTTTCCCTCTTGCTGATGAAGTAATAACCCTCACTACGTGCACAACCTGTTATGTGATTCCTGATCCCATCAAGCCATCTTCTTGGCCTATCATCAGAAGTGCTGGTTGGTGCAGCAGAGTCAAGGAACAAAAAACAGAGCAATGCGCATTTGGAAAATAGATTTGACACAGTGTTGAATGACACAATCCACTGGATGAAGATTGCCTAACAGCAACATAGTGTCGGCCCAGATCCGGCCCACATCTGGTTCGCATGTAATCCACATGTACCAGATGTGGGCCGGATCTGGGCCACACTATGTTGCTGTCTGGGTTACATTATCAAGTATTTTGACTTGTTTACATGTGTTTAAGGATATGAGGATGTGGGATCCAGCGTGTTCTGCTCAACCAATCACAGTCTTTATCCTGCACCACAAGCCTCTCATAGGTGGCCTTCAGGTGCCTGATCTCCTCCTCATTCACCCCTTTAGTCCACACAGCATGGATGACCAACTTTTCTCTTCTCTCAGAGCGTGGAGAGAAGATTAGTTGACGTGTGGATGATGATTCTCTCCATTTTCTCCATTCAAATGATGGATCCTGAAGCCTTTGATTCTCATTCAGTTGATGTTTGTCCTCTAGCAAACACTTCTGTCTGTGAGCTTCTGGTAGTGTTTGTTCTGTCCTGATATCTGAAACACAATCCAAATGCCCCAAAACCTGATTTGAAGAAGATTTAGTTGTCACATTGTTCACTTGTAATGATGAATGAGTATCCATATTTGGGTATTGTCTTCTCCTTTGTAATTCAATCATTCGTTTCCTCATTTTAAGCCGCTCTCGTCGCCTTTTCAAACGTGCCGAGTCCAAACACGCTGTTTGACTTGAGGAGATATGGCGGTTATGAGGTGCATGACTATTACTACTAAAATTGTTAGTTTGTGCATCTGACTGTGCAAAACTGGAGTTGCGATGATTGAGTCCACCAGTCCACAGCTCTCTATGCTGAACGTTTCTCTCTCCATGGTTTAGGACAGGGGGAGATGAAGATATGTCTCTCCCTGGAGTCCTCGGGATCATGCCGTCAGCACATGGAGACAAAATGGAGTTAGAGGGGCTTCCCATTCTTTGTAAGGCCTCTTGTAGTAATCCCATTGGTGTTATTCCCTCAGAGTGATAAACGTGGCTGTGACCATTGAAGCAGCCTGGTGTTTTTGGTGTTTCCTCATATGCGGGGTATAAGAAAGTGAGAGGAGGACAGTGGTAAAGGGGCGAGGAAGGAAGTTCCTGGTTGCCTGTGGGAGAAGGAGGAGGTGGTAGTGGTGTAGGTGGTCCTGGAGGTAGAATATGATCCTCAGACTCCTCCATTTCCAGACATCCACCAGGTGTGTGTGGCAGCTCCACCTCCTCAACTGCAAGAGGTGAAAATCTACGCCCCAGCTCCATTTCAGGGTCACTGTCGGACAAGGATCCAGTAGGTGTGATGGGTCTGAGGTTCTCAGAATCCTCCAGTATTTCTGTAATGACTCTCTGGTCCTCTGAATCTGTAGTATATTGTGTCTCCAAATCATCTGAAAGCAGAAAGATCCATGAATTCTGCTGCTAACAACTACTTGATAATCTGGTGAATATTTATTTGATTAGTCTCATATTCTAAATATGAAAATCACGTTGCGTTAGTTACACTTTCTTTGTAAGATGAATATGGAAGGTGGTCTGGCAGAAGCTAGATATTTTACTTTATAACGTGTTAAATATGGATATTTTAACGAATCGCTTCAGAAGACCTTTATTAACCCCCCGAAGCCGTGTGGACAACATTTATAATGGATGGATGCACTTTCTTGAGCTTCAAACTCATTGGCCCCATTCACTGCTATTATAAAGCTTGGATGCATCAGGATATTTATTAAAAATTCAGAATGAAGAAAGTCATATACACCTAGTATGGCTTGAGGGTGAGTAAATGTTGGGGTAATTTTCATTTTAGAGTGAACTAATCCTTGAAAATGAAATTTTTACTCCTGAAAAAACACTTTTAGGTTTTTTTTGTTTTTTTTTTTTGTTTTTTTATGTCTACACTTATGTCCACAAGCTAACATACATTTTTCAGTAACCATAAAGTGAACAGAGATTTTAAAATATTCCTCTGCTTGAGTTTGTATAGGGCACACCCACAATGTTTTTGACCAATTCAGTATAAAATAATAATAATAATAATAATTGTGATTTTTATTGTGATTATTACTAAATAATATATGAAATAAATTAAGAAATGTATTGTAATATTAGAACTGTTGTACAATAAAATAAGAAATTGAGTATTTAACAAAAAACATTTTACTTTAACTATAAAATTACAAAACAAATTTTTAATCTTCGCATTTAAAGGGTTAGTTCACCCAAAAATGAAAATTATGTCATTTATTACTCACCCTCATGTCGCTCTTAGACCTTCATTCAAAACACTTTCAAAACACAAATTTCAAAATACTACTTCGAATCTTCTTTTTTCGAATCAGTGATTCGGATCGCATGTCAAAATGCTAAACTGCTGAAATCATGTGACTTTGGTGCTCCGAATCGCTGACTCGAAACAAAAGATTCAAAGCAGTGTTTTGAAATCGGCCATCACTAGATATTGTTGAAAAGTCACTATTTTGTTTTTTGGCACACAAAAAGTTTTCTCGTCGCTTTATAATATTAAGGTTGAACCACTGAACTCACATGTTTTAAATATGTTTTTAGTACCTTTCTGGATCTTGAAAAGTTCAATGGCATTGCTGTCTATAGGGGCCTCACTGAGCCAACAGATTTCATCAAAAATACCTTAATTTGTGTTCTGAGGATGAACGAATGTCTTACAAGTGTAGAACGACATGAGGGTGAGTAATTAATGACATTATTTTCATTTTTGGGTGAACTAACCCTTTAATCTTCGCTTTTAATCTTAATTTCATTTTCAAATGTTAAACCACAAATTGATGTAGTCGTTTGAAGAATTTTTTTTAAAAATTACATATGTACATTTATACAGTATGTATAAATGTACATATGTTTGTATGTATACATTTCTGTTTAGATATTTTCTGTAAAGCTGCTTTTGAAAATAAAAATGTATTGGAAATGTGTGATAGATCAGTGAAGGGTAAACCCTTACCGGACAATCCTCTGTATGTAGGAGACGGTGGGCTCGGCAGCTCTGACTCCTGTTCTGAGAAGAATATCACTGGGTCTGGGAGCTTATATTTGTTTGTTAAACAGTGTTTAACTGGGTCCTGTAAGGTGTATCTGAGAGGCTCAGACAGTTTCAGACCTTGCATGTACACTCTTACGCTCAGTTCCTCTTCTGGATCTTCTGTCCTCCTTGGACTCAAATCTGCAAGAGCAGAACAAAAAAATACATTTCAAATGACATGAATAACAAATTTCATCAAAACAGATTATATAGATGTTTCTTAATGTTCTGCTACACCAGCTGAGGTCAGAAAACTAGCTCTGACAGACCTACAAGATATTATTAAGAATTCTCAAAAACATCTGATTTGTAGAAAACTGAAGCACATACAACCTTCTTGTAATGTAATGTAAATGTAAATTAAAAAAAATATATATATGTCCAGTTCAATTATCTCTAAAAATAACAATTATACAGATAAAAAAAGTATGTCTTTGGATGCTGATTTTTGTTTTATGTGAAAACAGAAAATCAATGAACTAACCAAACAATTCATGGTCCACATCATTTTCAACTGAATCTGGAGCAGACGGGGTCACAGGAGGGCCGAGATCTTCTTCCAAGTGTGTGAAAGACGAGTGAAATGGAGTGTGAATCATCTCTTGGTTTTCCTTATCATCCTCATCTGAAGAAATCCATATCTCTTCTATTCTTCTGTCCTCATGTGGAGTTTCAGCAAAAGAACTTTCACCATCCAACTGATCATCCTCAACAGAAGACAGACAGTCTGAGGATTCATTGCTTCTGTCGTCTGAGGAGTCAAAGACAGATCTAGAGGAAGATGAGGAGTCAATAACAGATGGAGAAAAAGCTAAGGAATCAGAGACAGTTCTGGGAGAGACTAAGGAGTCGTATCCTTGGCTTTTAGAAGCAGACGAGTTTGAACTTGTGTGGCTGATAGTATCTGGAGGATAAAAACAGATATGTATAAAAAAATCGTCATACAAAATATAGAAAATACAATTATTTGAATATTTTTTAATTATATATACACACCGTATGAAAGTTTGGGGTCAGTAAAATGTTATGTAAATGATTTTGAAAGAAGTATCTTATGCTTGCCAAGGCTGCATTTATTTGATGAAAGATACAGTAAAAACAGTAATATTTTTAAATATTATTACAATTTAAATTACAATTACTTAACAGTTTTTACTTTAATATACAGTGCTCAGCGTAAATGAGTACACCCCCTTTGAAAAGTAACATTTTAAACAATATCTCAATGAACACAAAAACAATTTCCAAAATGTTTACAAGACTAAGTTTAATATAACATCTGTTTAACATGAAAGTAAGGATGGAGAGTGATGCTCAACTTGTCTCTTCAGAATTCTCCATAGGTGTTCAATTGGGTTCAGATCAGGAGCCACTGAATCACTTTCACCCTGTTCTTCTTCAGAAATCCAACAGTGGCCTTAGATGTGTGTTTATGATCATGATCATGATGGAAAAGTGCACGACGACCAAGTGCGCGGAGTGATGGTAGCATCTTCTCTTTCAGTATGGAGCAGTACATCTGTGAATTCATGATGCCATCAATGAAATTTAGCTCCCGACACCATCAGCACTCATGCAGCCCCACATAAGGACGCTGCCACCACCATGTTTCACTGTAGGCACCATGCATTTGTCTTTGTATTCTTCACCTTTGCGACACCATACAGTTTTAAGCCATCAGTTCCAAAAACATCTTATCTTGGTCTCATCACTCTAGAGTATAGAGTCCCAGTAGTCTTCATCTTTGTCAGCATGGGCCCTGGCAAACTCTAGGCGGTCTTTTTTGTGCCTGGGCTTTAGGAGAGGCTTCTTTTGTGGACGGCACCCATGCATGCCATTCCTCTGCAGTGTACTATTGTGTCACGGGAAATAGTCACCCCAGTTTGGCGTTCTACTTATTTAGATAACTGCATGCCGATTTTCTTCAACCCTTCTCATCAGAAGACGCTCCTGTCGAGGTCCGTGGATGACCTGGACGTCTCTGTTAGATGGTTGCAGTTCCATCTTTTTTAAATTGTTGTACCACTTTTGCTATAGTATTCTGACTGATAAGAAAAGCTTTGCTGATCTTCTTGTAGCCTTCACCATTCTGGTGTAAAGAAATTATTTTCTTTCTCAGGTCTTGTGACATTTCTCTTCCATGTGGTGCCATTGCTGACAGCATGAAATGGGAAGGGGTTTTAACACCCTTTTATAGTCAACTGTCTGCTGGACACCTGTGTAATGAATAATTAGACTCACCTGTGGTTGGATTCTTTTTAAATTAGACATTTGTAGTCTAAAATTTAGCTTTGCTCCAGAGACTTTCAGTGGGGTGTGCTCATTTTTGCATCACCCTAATTTGAGTAAAACTGAAAATTATATTTTATATTATATTATTAACCTTACTTTCATGTTATAAGTTAAACAGATGTTATATAAAACTTAGTCTTGTCAACATTTTGGAAATTGTTTTTGTGTTCACTGAGATAATGTTTAAAAGGGGGTGTACTCATTTACGCTGAGCACTGTATTTTAATATTTAATTTATTTCTGTGATGGCAAAGCTGAATTTTCAGCATCATTACTACAGTCTTCAGTCACATGATCCTTCAGAAATCATTCTAATATGCAGATTTGCCGAAGAAGAAACATTTATTATTATTATCAATGTTGAAAATAGTTCTGCTTAATATTTTTGTGGAAACTGTGGCAAGTTTTTTTTTCTTTTCAATTTGATAATTTGAACATCCTTGCATAATAAAAACCATTGATTTAAAAAAATACTACTAATAAAAAATAATTACTGACTCCAAACTTTAGAGCAGCAGTGTTTATATTTGTATGTAACTTAAACATTGTATTATAAATAATATATTATTATATATAATGAAAATAATTATTTTATAAACAATTAACAAATATCAATGAAAACCTGAATCTGAGTAATCTTCATCCTCTATAACAAAGGCTTGACTCTTCTTATCTTTATGTACTTCATCAGCTTTCATCTCATCACCCTCCTGAAAATCACAATAGAAACCATCAAACCTGTGTCCATTCATGACAGGGAATTGATACTCTACTGAATACAGCGTTATCTCCCAAGCAAAGTTCAAAATTTCAGCTCAGAATTATTTATTTTTTTATACAAGTGTATATCAAATAAGTGAAACAATACCTGAGCAGACACATCAGCTTCCTCAGATTTTGGATCCTCCACCTTCTCAGAATTCTCTTCATCTTCTTCCTCCTCACTTTCTAACACCAGTGGCCTGGAATGTCTGCGTTTCACCATGGTGTCTTCACTGGCATTTTTGGCCATGTCCTCTCCAACATTATCTGGGGCTGTTTGCTGCTCTGGCTCTTTATGAAATAAATGTTGATCATATTTTCAGTACAAGATCTACTTAACTTTATATTGTGAGATATAAACTCACAATTTAAAGATATGTCACATTGAAATTTAAAGTCAGTGAATTAATTAATAGATCGTTTTTCCACACTCAACAATCAAGGGTTTTTCTAACTCCATGTAAAAAAGTTAATGCCAAACTCACCTTCATCCTCAGATTGTTCAAGACCAGGAGAAGGACAGATCCTTTTAACATCACTAGAGTCCTGACCTAATGGATCCTTCCTTTTTAACTGAGCATAATGAAAAGGGGAAAAAAACAAAATTCATATTGATGTGATATTTAGTATAAACCCAGCGGTTCTCAACCAGGCAGCCTCAGAAAAATTTCTAGGGGACCTTAAGACGACTTAAAATATGAAATAATTCAAAGCAAGCCCTAAAGACAATTGAAAATCATATTTTAAATATTTCTTATTTTAATTCATCCCTCCAACAACCCCAACAGTCTTTTCTTTTTTTTCTTTTTTGAAGAACCGGGGTTCCCACAATCTTGAAAGACCCGGATACACAAGGTAGCCTTATTTTTAAACATATGATTTCTTGACCTGGAACAGTTAGGTACATTAATAAAACTGTATAAGTCCATGGTAATTTTTACAGTGTATATTAATTTTTGTAGCCAAGCTACATACTACAGTCAAACCAAAAATTATCCAGACTTTTATGATATTTTTTATATATTTTTACTAGTGGGTTCAGGACACTATAGTTCATTTATGTAAGTGAGGATAGCAAAATAAAGTAAACTGTGTCATATTATAACCAAAAAATCTTCATACAGTGGACTACTAGTAAAATTGATAAAAATTTGGAACCAAAAATTATTCAGACACTTTGACCTGACCATGTTTTGCTTAAGTGTTATCTGATATAATTAAGATTAATTTTTTCTGACACACTTTAACTCAGAGATCTTGTCATATTTTATTACCATTTTGTTAAACTATAGTGAATAAACCGTAATAATAAATACAATGTTTACGTGTCTGAATACATTTTGGTTTGACTGTATATATGACTGTATTGTTTTGTTTTTTTTTTGTTTTTTTACAAATTCCGTAAATCACTGGAAAATTAATGGTGTGAAAAATGTTGAGAACCACCTCTTCATTATTCATTACAGTTATAAACCTCTTATAAACTTCCATTTCAAAACATAATAGTGCAGGCAATACTAAAGTGTATAGCATGCACTGATCTACAGAAAACATACTAAATCCATTCTTCTGTATTTTCTATGTATATTAAGTGCCATATTTGTACCTTAAAAGATGGTAGTTTAATGGCACCATGGAGATTCATTATTTTTCCTGCGCCCAATACAGAGCCTTCTCCCCCAGCAGTCATTCTCAGGCATTGCTCCATCGCTTTGAGCTTGATGTCTTTATTTCCTCCTGATTTAACAGATGGGGTGGATACCTGGAGGTGCACAAAATGATATATATGAAAATAATGTTGAAATGGTAATGGAAATATAGATCACACAACACAACACAATCCATCATTGCAGCTGAAATAAGAATCAAAACCTACCTTAGCTGCCTGTTCTTTGTCATCCCACCACTGATCAAATGCTTTGAAGGCCACAATCTCTATCATCCTGCGATGTATGTCTTTCTTTACGATAGCCCGCAGCTCTGCCGCAACAACAGCTAGAACTTCATCCACTGTGGCATTATGGGGTGATTCTTTCATAGGGACATAACCTGGTGGAGGCACTGAGGGGTCAAACCTGGGCATAGGGGGAGGAGGCCAAGGTGGTCTGAACCTCAACATGGTAGATGAACACCCAGCGGAAGGGTAAGGTGGGCGATGAGTCATGAAATTGAAAGGTGGAGGGAGGAAGGGGGGTGAGAATGAGGTTTGCCCTTGTGTTATTCTAGTAGGAATGGGAAGAGGTTTTGCACTACTCTGCCAGTTGGGTGATCTACAGACTTGTTTGTTCTTTGGAGGAGGGTACAATGAACAAGAAGTAGGTAGAGTGTATCCAGGTAACAATGGAGCCCTAGGAGGAGGAGGACCCAGTTTTGTTGGCATATTAGGAGGCGGAAGGGAGGGGTAGTGAGCAGATGGTGGTATAAGGATTGGAGGTGGGGGTATTTGAGGAATCGGAGGGGGTAAAGAGCTCCTGTTAGTGCAGATCACTGGTATACTATATGGCTTATCTGAAGTATCTTCATCTTCCTTTGGGTTGACCTAGGGTAGAGATTCAAATTGATGTAAATGCTTGATAATAGAAAACATATTCTTCATTTCTATTCAAAAGGGCTGTGTGACATTCAGAATTGAACTGAGAATACCTTTTATATTCTTAATTCTAGAATTTGATCTAACTCAGCAAATAAGATGCAGAATTGCAATTTTAATGTAAGAAATTCTTATAACTTTTAACCAGAGCTAAATGTTGGCATGACATGCATGATAGATAGATAGATAGATAGATAGATAGATAGATAGATAGATAGATAGATAGATAGATAGATAGATAGATAGATAGATAGATAGATAGATAGATAGATAGATAGATAGATAGATAGATAGATAGATAGATATCTCTTACAGTAGTGCTAGAGAATATCCTGGACAAAGGCTTCTTGGTTGATTGGAGTTCATCTTTTGTCACATCACAGAGTGGAGTGAGCCTCGCATCCTCAATGTTTTCTCTCAGATGAGAGCCAGTGTTTTTTGCACTAGTCGATGTCTGGTCACAATTTAGGACAACATCTATGGAGCAAGAAGGAGAGTGGCTGGGAGCTTTGGGAGAAGGTTGAGGAAGATGTTCTGGATCAGGCTCTTCAATAGCAGTCTCTGAGTCTGAACTTTCTTGGTTCAAAAGGGATAGAACTGGACTTCCAGCACTGAGAAGCATCTGGATGCGAGAGTCTAGGCTTTCAGGCTTCGATTCTGGAGCAGGAGATTCAGGAGAAGGACACTCCACTATGGAGTCTGATAGATCTTCTGTGGTTTCAGAGGAAGGACACGGTTTTGGGGTATATGAGCGAGAAGACTGGGCTTGTGGTGGACAATGAGTTTGGTTCACCTCTTGAGTTTTGAAAGATACTTGGGAATCATTTCCAGTTAAAGTATTTTCTGCATTTATCAGCATATCAGAATGAATGTGATGAGCATTGACTCCAATAGCCTTTTGCAGCAGTTTCGAATTTGGAAGTGATGGTGGATCTTCAGCAACAGATCTGTGATTAACACTGAGGCCCTTGACTGAGCCAGTAAAGTTTTGGACTGTGAGCTTATCTGAATATGATGGTGTGGTGGGATTTTCCTGAAATTTACTAAAAGGCATTTGATTGGCCGTAGGTCCAGAGCGGAAGTGACCTCGCCTATATACAGGTCTATGTACATAGTGGTGCTGTGGCCTACGGTTGTATGCGTTTTGGTACTTGCTCTCGAGATGTCTGACTCGGTGTCCTCCACGAACGTGGTTACTAAGGTGAGGGTTGCGTCCTGGAGTTCTTTGCCTATTCGGGAAGCTACTGTTTTGAGAGGGAGCTCCACCTAGCATCCAAAAGTTTTGCACAGCACCTTGAATAATGCTAGGATTACATGAGGCTGGTTGAGTCACATGACCAGGCTGTAGCTGTGAGATGTTAGGGATGGATTGTTTAATAAAAGGGACATTGGTGGCACTGGTTGTCAGTGCAGACTCAATTGGGGTCCTTTCACACTGAGATGGTGTGCCTGGTCTACTGTGGGTCAGAGAAGGCGTACAAGGGGTATCTTGGTATTGAGGGGTCTGCCAGAAGCTACTCGGTGTGTCCTGATGCATGCTGGAGTAGGCCGTATCCATGGATAAAGGTGTAGAACAATCCAATGAAGGAGAGCCATTACATATTGAGGATGATGATAATAATGTGTACGACAGCTTCTTCAGTGATTCACACTCCTGAAAGATTGAAAGATTTACAAGTGAACTAAAACAAGTTTCATAATAAAAAAACCTTAATTTCAGCTCTTCCCACACATAGACTTTACTTGGGCGGGCCGCCCAGGTGTTTTTTTACTTTGGTTGGCCGCCCAAGTATATTTGGAGACACATTATTGCTTTTATTATTTTTATCCTTTCATGATCGATTAACTAGTAGTTTCGTTTCGTACCTGCGTATTATTTGTGCGTCAATTTACTCCCGCTGACATCCCACGGGCGCTGCATTTTGCAAAGTCACAAGGGGGCGCTGTTGCGTGTTCTACAGGCTCACGCAACAGCGCTTCAGACTGCTTCAAAGTGATTCCCAATCAATGAAAAGCGCAGATTTATGCCAAGCGACTGCCAAATAACTCAAGTTGATGAATTATTATAATGTCTACTTCATGTCCTTTATATAAAATGTTTCATACGGTTGTAAGAATCTGAAGGATTAGACTGCAATAGTACAAACATTTCAAAATAAGAGTCCCGGTGTATTTCGGGATTGTTTTTTCTTTTTCTTTTAGGCATTATTGGTATTTTGGTTACACAATAATATTTCATTTTATTTGATTTCTATTTAATTCATATTAAACTATTGTAGTCTCCCCCACAGGAAGAAAAGACTAAGAACATTATTAACATTATTCGTTATATAAAATCTGTGTCCCATTCACTGAGAGAGACACTATATGTCAGCAAGGAGAACATAGGAAAAGGAGAACCATTTATATGCTGTAATATTGAACAATTTATAATGCATAATAATGCATAGTATTAGTATGTAATAAAATGTAATTGTTTGCTATGTAGCCTAATTAAAATAATAAAAATAAAAAAAATAAATAAATGTTAAAATTCACACTTTATTTGTTTGTCACATGTAGTAGACCACTTTTGTGCTGAGGGGAATTGGACAAGCAATGCCTATGGTCTTGTACTTACAGTGAAAGAGTCAGTGATGGAAGATGGCGACTGAGGTCCCCAGGCCTCGTCTCCAACAGGGAGAGTAAAAGGTGTATATAAACCACTAACAAGCATACGGAAGTATCGATTCCTCTTCACACCTAAAGTCAGTCAATAAAGATCATGAATCATATAAGGCATGCAAATACAGTAAATGTGTCTGCAGAGACATGTTTATGAAAGCCTTTTATTTGGAACTGATAAGGTATTAAGAAAAAAATTGAGAAGTGAGAGGTCGAATGTATTTACCTTTGGGGTCAAACTCCACATGGATGTTGTTTCCCATCACAGAAGTGTTGTGGAGGTTTTTTACTGCATTATTTGCTGCTTTTACAGATTCAAAAATTACCTTTGCTATTCCTAAATGCTTCTTATTTTTAGGATTGTACAAAACTTTCAAATCTTGAACCTCTCCAAAGTGTTTACACATTTCAGACAGGAATCCATCTCTAATGTTGTCATTAAGCCTTGCAAATGTCAACTCCTTCGGCGCTCCAACATAATTCTCATCAACCTAAAAAAGAGATTTATTCACATAAAATGTCATTATTTTGTAAATAATGTTAAACAAACATCAACATCAGGTTGATACTTCCTGACTCTTTTTTTTTTTTTTAAATCAGGAACTGATAATAATAAAATGATTTGTAAAACCTTAATATGCTTCAGATGTCTTCATGGAAAATGTTACATGACTCCAGAGAATAAAACATAAATTAAATGAATGTTCGCATCCTAAGATTCTCAAAATGATGTAAAGACCACTCCTGCCCCTTGTTTATTTACATGAATTATATTATAATTTTATACAAAGTGTTTTTGCTCAGGTCAAATTCATCACAAAGACAATGTTACAATGATTTATCGCAATCACCTTTCTACTTTCTGTGGCATAATTCTTTAACAAGATCTTGTTTATTATTAGGTCAGAGAAACTAGGTTAAATAGATTAAATATATATATGTATTTAAATAAAGGTTAAACAGGAAAACAACAGGTTAGTTTAGCAATTATAAATTAAACAATAGAAACATAGAAAATGTTTAAAACTTTTTTCTCTTGGACTCCAAACATAGATAAAGTCAGTATCAACAGAACATAATGTTTATCATTTTAAAAACCTTGCTTTTATTGTAGGCAAAACATTAGACAATAAAGTGATGCTGTATCTAATACTAACCTTGAATTTGGGGACCGGGAGATCTGTTTCTTTGAATTTTGTCCAAAAACGAGCAATTCTGGGATCTCGAACAACATCCACGGGGAAACATTCAGGATGCTGACAGATAACAATTTAGTAAGCTTCATTTTGTACTAAGAAAAATACAACTAGACCGTGTAAATATGATGACATAGTTCGTTAATTTTGATAACTAAGCATTATGTTTCATTTATATAAATATTAGTAGGCTATGACTGCATTGAAATCATACTCACTGGTGCGCTGAAGTGCTGTCCATCATAGCGGTACAGTTTCTGACTTCCGCTGCTCAAATCAGGATCAATAATCAGTTTGTAGCAACTCCAGTTTGGAGTTGCATCTTCCGGGGGATCAAAACTATCGGCTTTTACTAATGCATCTAAATTGGAGAAGCACAACACACGATGAAAAAGACCGTTTCTACACGACGGTAGCTCTGAGTCATTAACATCCAGGTAGGCCTACTACTAATATATTTTGAAGGAGCTTTATTTCTTACCGTTATCTTTCCGTTGACCCTCCTTTTCGACGCTTTGGTACATGATTCGCAGTCATTGTACAATGTTAGTAAATTTCTCTTTATAGGACGCTGATTAAAAACGATGTTTCCTGTAAATATCCGAAGGCTGTTGTCAGGAGTACACTGTAGGTCTTGTGTTTCTCCCAAGAGAAGCATCAGAGCATCACTGCTGCACAACAGGTGGGAGGAACCTGCCGCCACACCCGCACTGTCATCAGGATAGATGGAGCGCCTGGGAGAATCACTGTGGATCAGCTGAATCCTGCTACTGATAGCCTACTGAACAGTAGGCAATATGAACAACACAAATTGTAACAAAAAACAAACAAATAAAAAAACGAACAAAAAATCGAATATCTGCTAGTGTAAAATATTGGATACAAATATTGCAATGATTATTATTAACCATTCATATTTTTGAAATACACTGTTTTGAAGTAAAAGTTTACTGGAATGTCTGTTGGACACAGGCTACCACACTGTTCATATAATCTATATAATAATAAACCTTTATATTTTACATAGAGACTTAAAACAACTTCTACTTCCTCAGGAGGATGTGTAAAATTAATTTTGCTATGTGATTTGCTAGTCCTTACGAAAATTAACCATGGTTTTATTATAGTAAAAGTGTAGTAGGCTAACCATGGTTTTTTGGCTAATTGATTACCATTTATATAACCACAGTTTTACCACAAATACCATGGTTAAACTATGGTTAGAGTAGCAAAGCCATGGTTAATTTGTGGTTACCATGGTTTAACTATAATAACCATGTTTTTTAATTTTTTAGTAAAACCATGGTTCATTTTCGTAAGGGAGCTGGGTAACGGAGTTAACTTACCCAATACACCACTCGATCTACCAGTAAGAATAAGATCTCCTGGGATGGGGAAATGTGGGGACTTTCCAGGACAGTCACAATACACTCTCCAAAAAGATGTTGTTTGAATGGCCAATGTTGCACTGAAACGCGTGATGAAAATAGCCTACTTTGACTGGCTGATTATAAAAGAATGCATTTTATGACCATTCACTTTTGGACCACATTTAGAATAACATAATTAGGGGTTCAAGTGTGTAGTGCTGAAACTCTGTTGTAATTGTTAAAATTTCCAAGGATCAGCATTCTCCCCTATAGTGATCGAGCACTTCAAAGTTTGAGAGCTGGTAGTATACACACATTCTACGATGTCAGGAAGGCTCGCCCCGATCGGCCTGACGGGGGCGCTACAGTGGTCAAAAGTATGAAATGGCTCATAACTCCTGAACCATGAAGCCCTGGGTGTACTTACTTTTTTTTTTTTTTTTTTTTTTTTTTTTTAAAAAAACGCTAGTGTACGCGCACAGTCGAACGCACAGCCTTGGAAAGTGTACTTCATTTGACTCAAACTCGTTCAACGCATACGCAGTTTTGAGCAATCTGTCACCACGAGTTACAACCCATGTAAACATCTTTGTATTCTTTCATGGTAGAGTTGTACAAATGAGGGTTCTTTCTAACCTATTCACACAATCTCTCATCTAGGCCTCCATTGTCGCTCCATTGGTCTGTTGAATCTGGTCTGTTCTGTACAAGTATGCAAGGTTACAAAAATATGGCGGTGCACATACATCATACAGTATGCACGTACTGTACTCTTCTGATGACTATAACTGCGCAACCGTTAGTCCAGTTGACTTGAAAACTGGCGTGCAGTGTCTTGGTCCAAGGAGCCACGATTGAGTATAAGGACATTGGTGTATCTCGAAAAACATGACCAATATCAGACAATACATTTTTTGCACCTATTAGACAAGGTTAACGAAGGCCTAACAGAACGAAACTTGGTGGGCATGCTTGACTCATGCTCCTAGAGGTCTGTGAGAATTTTGAAAGAAATTAGCCTCTAGGTGGCGCTAATGAGTTTAACGCCTCTGTAATCACGTGGTGTTTCACACATACACAAAATATTCATATCATTTGTTAGATCTCTTCATATTGAACAAATTTGTCTCTTGAACGACTGCTGTCAATCAAATCATTCATTAAATATTCATGATAATGTAAAAAACGAGTCCTAGGTTTAACGAACGCTAACGAAGCATGCCAACTTTTATGGAGATCAGACTATAGGTTCTGCTATAACTGTTAAAAAGTTTTAAAACCCATATATTACCACGGTTAAATTCCCTGTATTGGCTGAAAAAGGTCTTTCCCTCTATGATTTAAGTAGTTACATAAAACACAACATCTTTTTTCGCAAGTGCCTTATAGGTGATAGAGAGGATTTTTTTGTCGACTGAGAATCCAAAGACTGTTACTGAGTTTTTCAAAGGAACGCCTTTCAAAGGAACGCCTCCCAAAACTCGTGAACGAGTATTGGAACGTGTTTTTTGGATTCATTATGTTGGACTTACCGCAGGTAACTGCATGCAGCGCCTTTGGAGTGTGGAAAGTTACTGGAGAGTGCAGCCGCGCTCGTCTCTCACAAGGAACGTCACGGCAGTGATTGACAAGCCAGAGGCCCAATCGTTTACGCGATGATCGCGTAAACGATTGGCTGATGTTTTTAAGGCCCTACCTCGTGCACAGATGATGTATATTAATATTATTACTTTCAGTGCCCCTAATAAATAGTCTTTTATCAGTTAGTAAAGACAGTTTCAAGTAATATTGCAAAAATTTATAAAACAAAACATCCTCTGTAGCACCTTTAAGGCCATAAAGCACTTGAACCCCGATAACTGCTGCTCGGAGCTATATTTGTTGAATATAATTTTTATATATTTTGGTTTTATTATGACTATGCTTAAAAACGGAACTGTATCTTGATTCTTAGCCATATAATGACATTGTCCAAAATTGACCATTGCTGGAATATGTAATAATGACATCCGGGTGTCATAAGGATGAAGGCGGTTGCTCATAGTTATGTCTGGTGGCTTGGTATTGATGCTCTAATTGAATAATTGTCAAAAACCTGTCACTCATACCAGTGGACACAAAAAGCTGGCCTCTCACTATTATACATGTACTTGGTAGTGGCAGATGTGCACTCCAAGTGGCCCGAGGTGTGTGTGATGGAATCAACTACACACACCCACCATAAAGGAATCACCTGCTATGTTGTTTTTGCACCGCAAAATAGTTGAGTCCCTCAGCTGTCCTCAGTGTGAAAAGATGAATCTCAAAATCATACAGCCACTGCTGGAAAGTGTTCAAATATGCAAAAATGCTTGAAAACTGATGAATCTGCTTAGATCCTGAGCTCAAACATCTTTTATGTAAAATTTCTTACTCAGGACAGTACTAAACAAAAAATAACATTTTTTATTATCCCTCTTATTTTATTAAAATAATTCTCATTTTCACAGATTCTGCAAGGGGTTCACATACTTTTTCATGCCACTGTATATACGTGTGTATATACATGTATATAAGTATGTGAACCCCTTGCAGAATCTGTGAAAATGAGAATTAGCTGAGTTAACTCAGCTCAGGAGCTATCTATCTATCTTAGATACTATCTAAAGGGCACCTATTATGCCCCTTTTTACAAGATTTTAAATAAGTCTCTCATGTCCCCAAAGTGTGTATGTGAAGTTTTAGCTCAAAATACCCCTCAGGTTTTTTTTTATGACATGTTAAAATTGCCAATTTTTGGAAGTGAGCAAAAATGCGCCGATTTAGTGTGTGTCCCTTTAAATGCAAATGAGCTGCTGCTCCCAGCCTAAGAGGGCGGAGCTTCAAGAGCTCATTCTTCGGTGTCAGGAGTCAGGATGCACTATAATGTCAGAAACTGTCAGACATGTTCAGTCCGAACCAGATTCGGACAATAATGCCTACAGAGCCAGAAAATATGCTGCATGGAGATAGAACAGGTATAGTTTAGTGTGATTACAATAATAACTTAAGTTGTCATCTTGACTTTTTCCATTATTATGGAAAATTTTATCCATTATTAGTACAAGCCTTTTATACCGGACCCCAGATATTAAAATATCCAAAAACCACTAGAACAGTGTTATATACAGTATTTTTTTGAATGTACTTACATTATCCCAAATGTTTCTAAGAATGTTTAAATCCAGAGAAATAAGTAATTTTTAACCAGGACATGGACGTGTCCGATCAGTGCGTCGCCTATCAGTGACATATAGCGTTACCCTCGATTTCCAGTTTTATTTTGTAGAAACCATGGAAACTCCAAAGACGCTTTAATATATTACATGTTTTAAGACAGATGTGCAACTGTTTGGTTACATTTATAGACAGAAAACAAATTATTCTTATATAGCTCAACACGTTTAGTCTTATTTTTTGAATCTCGTTTTCTTGATTTTCCGCAAGTACCATGCTTTTACCATGCCTCAGAAAAAACACTATTTTGTCAAGTAGCTAACATCTTATAATCAGATGCAGCATTATTTTTAGTAACAGTAAAAGCCTACAATGTTTTCTCCATCATACAATACGTTTTGTTCATTAGTTAAACATTAGTTAATGTATTAACTAACATGAAGTAACTATGAGCAATACATTTGTTACTGTATTTACTAATCTTTAACTTTCCTTAGTTAAAGAAAAAAATTCAGCTGTTCATCATGTTAATTCACAGTGCATTAAGTAATGTTAACAAGATTTTAATAATGTATTAGTAAATGTTGAAATTAACATTAACAAAGATTAATAAACGCTGTATAAGTGCAGTTCATTATTAGTTCATGTTAACTAATGTAGTTAACTAATGTTAACTAATGAACCTTTTTGTAAAGTGTTACCCGTTTTAAAATTATTTGCTGCAAGTTTTATATCCGTTTAACAACTGATGAACTGTAATAAAGTGCGTGCTCTCCCTTCATCGCTGCCGTATCCAGTATCGCTCCAGAGACTGTAAGCTGGATCACGAACAGTTTTTAGCAAAGTAACTTTTTAGCAAAGTAACAATCCTTGACTAACAACTTTTTAGCAAAAACTGTGTTTTGTATTGTCCCTTTGTATTGACATTCATTCACAAAGCAGTCTGGTGTAAAATGATTTGGGCAAATTTAGGGGGTGCATTCCCTTCAAAAATAAAACTAATCCACTGCATCCTCAGTGGCTCAGATGCTGGGAGAAGATGAAGACTCATACATCCAAAAACAACACTGGGATTGCTGGATTGTTTGATACATTCTCCGAAACACTGATTCGAAACAAAAGATTCATAAGGCTTCAAAGCTTCATACAGTAGTGTTTTGAGATCACCCATCACTAGATATTGTTGAATAGTCATTATTTTGTTTTTGTTTTTTTGGCAGACAAAAAGTATTCTCGTCCCTTCATGACACTAAGGTTGAAACAGTCACATTAAAGGATTAGTCCACTTTCAAATAAATTTTCCTGATAATTTACTCACCCCCATGTCATCCAAGATGTCCATGTCTTTCTTTCTTCAGTGAACATGTTAATTGTCTTGCTGGCAAGGCAGGCCTCATTGAGCCATCGGATTTTATGAAAAATATCTTAATTTTTGTTCCGAAGATGAACGAATGAGGGTGAGTAATTAATGACAGAATTTTCATTTTTGGTTGAACTAACCCTTTAATGTTTCTGTGCACTAGAGGGCACTCTAGTTCACTTCCTTGTATGTTCTGCTGAAGTAAGCAAGGTGGTGTTTAGGTTATTGGGGGCCCTAAGCAAATCTCCAGGAAGGGGCTTCGTGAACATCCCAGGTCCTCGTCCTGAATACAAGTGACACAGTGAAACCAGAATAAACACAGAGGAAAACTACAGAAACATAACACTACATACTGTGAACTCTGAAAACATCTAAAAGAACTCATGTTTGGTGTTTTTTCTACAACCCGAATTCCAGATTTGTTGGAACGTTTTTTTAAATTTGAACAAAATGAAAACTAAAAAACTTTCAAGTCACATGAGCCAATATTTTATTCACAATAGAACATAGATAACATAACAAATGTTTAAACTGAGAAATTTTACAATTTTATGCACAAAATGAGCTTGGTGTTGGAATTTGGTCCCATTCTTGCCTGATATAGGTTTTCAGCTGCTGAAGAGTTGGTGGTGGTCTTTAATGTATTTTTCTCCATATGTGAAAGATCTGGACTGCAGGCAGGCCAATTCAGCACCCAGACTCTTCTACGACGAAGCCGTGCTGTTGTAATAGCTGCAGTATGTGGTTTTGCATTGTTCTGCTGAAATACACAACTACTGAAATAGACATCATCTGGAGGGTAGCATATGTTGCTCTAAAACCTTTTTATACCTTTCAGCATTCATAGTGCCTTCCAAAACATGCAAGCTGCCTATACTATATGCACATATGCACCCCCATACCATCACAGATGCTGGCTTTTGAACTGAACACTGATAACACGCTGGAAGGTCTCCCTCCTCTTTAGCCCAGAGGACACGGCATCTGTGATTTCCAACAAGAATGTCAAATTTGGACTCGTCTGACCATAGAACACTTTTCCACTTTGAAACAGTCCATTTTTAAATGAGCCTTGGCCCACAGGACACGATGGCGCTTCTTGACCATGTTCACATATAGCTCCCTTTTTGCATGATAGAGCTTTAGTTGGCATCTGCAGATGGCACGGCGGATTGTGTTTACCGACAGTCATTTCTGGAAGTATTCCTGGGCCCATTTAGTAATGTCATTGACACAATCATGCTGATGAGTGATGCAGTGTCGTCTGAGGGTCCGGAGACCACAGGAATCCAATAAAGGTCTTCGGCCTTGTCCCTTACGCAAAGAGATTTCTCCAGTTTCTCTGAATCTTTTGATGATGTCATGCACTGTAGATGATGAGATTTGCAAAGCCTTTGCAATTTGACATTGAGGAACATTGTTTTTAAAGTATCTTGTGAAGTAATCTTTTTACGCACTCTTTCACAGATTGCCCATCTTTACTTCTAAGAGACTCTGCCTCTAAGACATACCTTTTATAACTAATCATGTTACAGACCTGGTATCAATTAACTTAATTAGTTGCTAGATGTTCTCCCAGCTGAATCTTTTCAAAATGTTTTGTTTTTTCAGCCATTTGTTTCCCCTCATGCCAACTTTTTTGAGACCTGTAGCAGGCATCAAATTTGAAATGCTCTTATGAAAAAGAAGTTTATTTAAGTGTGCTATTAGTATACTTCTTTTAAACAAAAAAATAAGAAAGTATACTTTCAGTCTACTTTTTATATACTTCTCAGAAATATACTTTATGTACTTCTGAGAAATATATATTTAAAATTGCACTTAAGTCCATTTTCAGTCCATTTTAAATGAGCCTTGGCCCACAGGATGTTACGGGTGGCTGGTAGAGAGATGAGGCAGATACGGATTTCCACGATAATAGAGACTTTACTTCAAACAATGGCAATGAACAACAGACAGACACCTTAACAAAACAGAGAACGGACCAGGAGTGAAGGGAGTGAGTGCAATATATGGGGAGTGCTGACAATAGAGTCCAGGTGCAGGTGATGAGTGACGATGAGGAGCTGACGAGGGAAGTGAGTGCAGGTGTGGAGAACAGGAGGATTCTGGGAAATGGAGTCCAGGGAAACAAGGGATCTGTAACAGTACCTCCCCCTCCCGGTAGGCGCGTCCTCGCGCCGTAGATGTAACAACCGGGAGGGGGGCGGGCGCCCTGGAGACCTCAAACCGGAGCAGGGGAAGGAGTAAACTGGAGTGGAGGTCTCCAGGGCAGGTCCAAAAACCATGGCGGGTCAGGAGCCGTGGGCAGCCATGGGGGGTCAGGAGCCGTGGGCAGCCATGGCGGGTCAGGGGTTGAAGGCAGCCATGGCGGGTCAGGAGCCGTGGGCAGCCATGGCGGGTCAGGTGCAGCGGGCAGCCATGGCGGGTCAGGTGCAGCGGGCAGACATGCAGCGGGCATACATGGCGGGTCAGGTGCAGCGGGCAGCCATGGCGGGTCAGGTGCAGCGGGCAGCCATGGCGGGTCAGGAGCCGAAGCCTTCGAGGCGTTGAGCCCAGGCGTCGCTGAAGGACTGGCGGGTGATGGCGGAACCGAAGGCTCCGCCGACCGAAGCGCAGCCGGGGCTCCAGAAGGCCGCAGTGAAAGCAGAAGGACAGCCAACAAAACGAACACCGGGGGGAGTGAGGAGGCCAACTGAATCCGAGGGACGGAGTGACGGAGCGGAGACGGAGGAGTGAAGTCCAGAGGGGAGGGCAGGCTGATGAATGACCAAGGTGTGAGTGGAGGCAGGATGGAGACTGGTGAAGCTGGAGGACTGATGGGCAACGGTGGAGCAGAGGGAGGTTGGAGCCGGTGAAGGTAATCGCCCATCGGTCCGAGGTGGAGATCTGGGCGTGGGGGCTTGAGGTGGAGGTGCAGTATAGACATGACTTGGAGGAGGCGGGTGAGGGAGGCAGGGAGGGAAAACAGTCCTTGGGCTGGAGAGTTCAATCACAGAGACCATACTAGGAGCGGCAGGCTCGGCGGCGGCGGCTGGAGCGGCAGGCTCGGCGGCGGCGGCTGGAGCTGAGGGCTCGGCGGCGGCGGCGGCTGGAGCGGCAGGCTCGGCGGCGGCGGCTGGAGCGGCTGGCTCGGCGGCGGCGGCTGGAGCGGCAGGCTCGGCGGCGGCGGCTGGAGCGGCTGGCTCGGCGGCGGCGGCTGGAGCTGAGGGCTCGGCGGCGGCGGCTGGAGCTGAGGGCTCGTAGGCGGCGGAGACTGGAGAACTTTGCTCGGCGGCGGAGACTGGAGAACTTTGCTCGGCGGCGGAGACTGGAGAACTTGGCTCGGAGGCGGAGACTGGAGAACTTTGCTCGGCGGCGGAGACTGGAGAACTTTGCTCGGCGGCGGAGACTGGAGAACTTTGCTCGGCGGCGGAGACTGGAGAACTTGGCTCGGAGGAGACTGGAGAACTAGGCTCGGAGGAGACTGGAGAACTAGGCTCGGAGGAGACTGGAGAACTTGGCTCGGCAGCGGAGACTGGAGAACTTTGCTCGGCGGCGGAGACTGGAGAACTTTGCTCGGCGGCGGAGACTGGAGAACTTTGCTCGGCGGCGGAGACTGGAGAACTTTGCTCGGCGGCGGAGACTGGAGAACTTTGCTCGGCGGCGGAGACTGGGGTTGAGGGCCATTTCATCCCCTCAAATACAATTAAAATCCCCACAGGCACTGGAGCTGGCTCTGTGGGGACTGGAGCTGGCTCTGGAGATACTGGAGCTGGCTCTGGAGATACTGGAGCGGGCTCTGGAAATACTGGAGCGGGCTCTGGAGATACTGGAGCGGGCTCTGGAGATACTGGAGCTGGCTCTGGAGATACTGGAGCGGGCTCTGGAGACATTGGAGCGGGCTCTGGAGATACTGGAGCGGGCTCTGGAGATACTGGAGCGGGCTCTGGAGATACTGGAGCGGGCTCTGGAGATACTGGAGCGGGCTCTGGAGATACTGGAGCGGGCTCTGGAGATACTGGAGCGGGCTCTGGAGATACTGGAGCGGGCTCTGGAGACATTGGTGCCGCTTTCTTCCTCCTCCTCCGCTTACTGGGCCCAGTAGCGGAATATGGGTCCAGCCTGGGGCAGGCAGGGAGTTCGCTGGAGCGGTATGCGGAGGAAGCCGGAGGTTGACTGACTGGCCCGGCCAACCGTGTTTCTGGATGGACCGGACGACAACACTGATCCTGAACCTCTTCTACTAAGAAATTGGAGCCATTCAACCACAAAATTAAATTGATAGTGTCGCTTAAGGAGAAACAAAAAACAGGTTCATCAAAACGGATAGTGTCGTCATCCAATCCATCCAAAAACAAGGAGATCAACTGAGCATCAGGCCAGTCAGACAAGAAAGCAAGCTCAACGAACTCCTCCACATACCTCTCCAGCGAACGTCCTACCTGCAGGAGCCCGATAATGCGTTCGCTGGCTGTTAGGGTGAGAGGCGATGGAGGAGCTGGATCCAGGGAGCTGGGGAAAGTCTCCATTTTTTTTTCGTGGAAAATCCGGTCGGTTTAGGTCCGTTCTTCTGTTACGGGTGGCTGGTAGAGAGATGAGGCAGATACGGATTTCCACGATAATAGAGACTTTACTTCAAACAATGGCAATGAACAACAGACAGACACCTTAACAAAACAGAGAACGGACCAGGAGTGAAGGGAGTGAGTGCAATATATGGGGAGTGCTGACAATAGAGTCCAGGTGCAGGTGATGAGTGACGATGAGGAGCTGACGAGGGAAGTGAGTGCAGGTGTGGAGAACAGGAGGATTCTGGGAAATGGAGTCCAGGGAAACAAGGGATCTGTAACACAGGACACAATGGTGCTTCTTGACCATGTTCACATATAGCTCCCTTTTGCATGAAAGAGCTTTGGTTGGCATCTGTAGATGGCAAGGCGGATTGTGTTTACCGACAGTCGTTTCTGGAAATATTCCTGGGCCCATTTAGTAATGTCATTGACACAATCATGCCGATGAGTGATGCAGTGTCGTCTGAGGGTCCGAAAACCACAGGCATCCAATAAAGGTCTTTGGCCTTGTCCCTTACGCAAAGAGATTCCTCCAGTTTATGCACTGTAGATGATGAGATTTGCAAAGCTTTTGCAATTTGACATTGGCTACTTTTACATGCACCCAAATAATCCATTTGTGATCGGATTGACGGCTCAATCGGATTGAAAAACGTTAATGTAAACACCTTAAACGATCCGACTGAGCTTGATCCGAATTAAATTTCAATCGGATTGGAAGGGGTGGTTTATTCCTTTTCTAATCCGATCCAACAGCAAAAAATGACCATGTAAATGCTTGAATCCGACTACTTTCTGGACCTGGACCTGACTACAACGTAGCCCAGGAGACAATGGGCCTACAGATCCAGTTCTGGCTGCATCTATAATTCAGATTTTTAATCCCCGTATCCGCTTACATATATTTATATATAATCTATTTTTAATCTCTATAATATAAATGTGTAATTCAGATTTTGATCTCCATATCCATTTACATATATTATATATATCTTCCAAGGGGTTTTTTCCCTCCTAGGACTTTTTTCCCAGTGCTAGCACGCTGGGTTTTTCTCCTAGGGGGTTTTTTCCACCCCTGGGAGTCAGCCGACATTGGCTTAATGTAGTACCATCTTGTATATGTTACATATTACCACGCTTGGTTGTACAGCTTATTTTTAACCACTTCCCTTTTTCTGGGCTTCTAATATGTAAAGCTGCTTTGAACAATTACCAATTGTAAAAGCGCTATATAAATAAATTTGACTTGACTTGACTTTCTCAATCGTACTCAGAAGTCTCTGAGGCACATGCACAGTGCAATGTTGACACGCATTACGCAGTGCGCAAATTCACATTCACGTCTTTAGTTGTAAAGATGTATGCCAACAGGCAGTGGCATAGGTAGCTGTATCCCTTCATCATAATATTAGAAATATTTCCATTTTAAAACAAGAAGGGGAGCCAATGGATATCACACAAGAAGCAGTTATGCCGGTGAAAAAGTCTCAACTTCGGTCAGTATTCACTACAGAAAGTAAAAGTAAAAAGTGACGGAGCATTAACGGAGAATATTCTCTCAGAGACGAATTTCAAAATATTATGCTGATAACAGTATATAACTGTCTTAATTTATTCCATTACTTCTCTTGTGGCTGTACATATAAGCTAGTGAAACAAATGAGAATAATAGTATTTCATGTTAAACAGGCTGTGTTTTTTTTTGTTTTGTTTTTTTTTTTGTTGGTGCTTGAAGTAAAGCTGTGCTTAATTTTCATTGATGACTGCGGTGTTAGGAAATATTATAGTCTACACTCTTAATACTTTTAATTATAGGCCTATAATTCATTGTATAATAGTCCTAAGAAAATGTTTAAAACATTTTCAAAGATAGCTAATAGACTAATCTTTTATTATCCTCACAGCACGGATAATATTAATTTAATAATAAAAGAAGCCGAACCTAAAAGTTATAATAATAGACTAGAAGAATGTAACAGGCCTACATTAATTGGAAATACCAAATCCTCTTATTATTGCCAAGATTTGATGCTTTTGACAATATCTCTGGCTATCGTTGATACATGATCATCGTCTGTTGACGCAACCGTGGTTACCGCAAGTGTGATTGACGTCACACATGCACAGCGCATGCGCAAACGTTTTAATCGGAATGTATATAAAACACATATAAATGGATATTTGAATCAGATTACGTTTAGAGTACATGTAAACAGATTCAATTCATTCGGAGTGATGAAAATTGATGCATGTACGTACCCATTGAGGAACATTGTTTTTAAAGAATCTTGCAAAGTATTCTTTTTACACACTCTTTCACAGCTCTGCCCATCTTTACTTCTGAGGGACTCTGCCTCTCTAAGGCCCCGTCCACACAGAGATGCGTTTTTGTGAATACGCACAAATTTTATATCAGATAGTTGTTTCGTCCACACGGATCCGGCGTTTTCGGAAGGTGAAACCGCTATTTTTTTAAACTGGGTCACAGAGTGGATAAATCTGAAAACGCCGTCTTTACGTTTTCGTGTGGACAGCCAATCCGTATATTTTGTGAAACGATGATGCCATCACCCCACATGTCGAGCCTAGTCAGACGGCGCTAACAGCACAAAACAGCAACAACAATAGCAGACTCTAGATGCTTGTGTTCATGCTGCAGAAGCTACTGAGCCAAAATAAAGTGTTATTTTTAAGCTTTAATATAGTTTGTATAGAGCGTACAAGGTTTATGCGCATGCTCCAAGTCTTATTCTCTGCTTTAAGTGTATGTCTGTGGCAGAATAGAGTGCCCCAGGGATGATGCGAGTTAGCATTTTAGGACTCCACGCCGTAAAGTCTATGGGTTTTTTTAATGGGTTTTTGCTAAATTGTCTGAAATAAGGTCTGTGGTTAACAAAGCCTCTAAATACTTTCACGTTTTGATCTATGACATAAAACACACCAGTTATAACCCACTTGTGATTTTTTAAACTTTTGGGGCCCTATTTTAACGATCTAAACGCAAAGTGTAAAGCGCACGGCGCAGGTGCACTCAGGGCGTGTCCGAATCCACTTTTGCTATTTTAACGACGGAAAAACGGTCTGTGCGCCAGGGTGCATTTTTGAAATGGGTTGTCCCTATTCTCTTAATGAGTAATGGGCGTAACGTTCAATAAACCAATCAGAGTGTCATCTCCCATTCCCTTTAAGAGCGAGATGCGCTCGCGCCATGGCGGATTGCTTTTTACATGGCAGAATTTGTTGGCGGAAAAGCTGAACGCTTTTCAAGCGAAAAAAACTATCTGCTCATGCGCGAAGTTAAAGCGGGCTTGCAAATGCAGGCTTTCAAATAGCTCCGCGTGATGAGTTAGTTAATATATATGTGTGTGTATTGGCACGATTGTTCAATTAATTAGCAAATTTCGTTCATCATTATAATTAGTAATAGGCTGAATTGAAAATAGGTAGCCTAATTCTAATACACGCAATGACTATTCATCATTACATTTTTAGATTTATGTAGCCTACGCAATAATATTCTTTTACACTGTAATCCTTTTGTTTTAAATATTTGGCATGTTTGTGTGATGCGCATCCCTGTGTGTAATAAGCAAAGTCAACGCGCACTGTGGACACGCCCAGAGGCGCAGTTTCTACCACATCTTTCTATGTGAAGATCCCAAGAAGGTATTTGATTTAATAAGGAAAACTAATAAGGTACAAAATAGTACATTTGTGATGGCAATAAAGCAGAGTACAAACATTTGAAACTCTGGTAAAATGATGCATTAGAAATTGAATTGAATAATCAAACACAGACGACCCTGGTGGGACTAAATGAATGTATTTTAAATAAAGCTTATAACAAAAACAGGACAAGTATCAGATTAAAATAGTAAAATAAAAGAGGGAGAGAATCATGCAATAATTAAAAGTAAACAAACAAATGTAGAACAAAGTTGCATGAAGGGGGGTGTTGATATCAGCCACACCTTGCTTCATCAGGGAATGCAACTTTTCTAGGCTACTCGTACCTCTTCTGCTTATAAAGAATAACAATGACAACACAATTGAGATTTAAGACGAAAAATCATTTATTGAAATAAGTGATTTATAAGTAATAATGACAACACAACTGTGATTTGAAGATAAAAGAAAAAAAGCTGTCATAAAGAGATATCTTGGAGGAAGAAACATGTTCAATAACATGTTTGTGTGTAACCAAGTGAAAAGAAGTTAGCTGTTTATGAAGTACAGCTGTTATGAGAGATATATAGATAACTTGTTTATGGATAAACAGTGAAAGAATTATGAGAGATAACTTTTCATGAAAAACAACTGCAAAAGAGATAAATTGGAGGAAAATATATGTTTGATAACTTGTTTATGTGTAAACAGTGAAAAAGAGTTATGAGAGATAACTATTCATGAAAAACAACTTTAAAAGAGACATTGGAGAAAAATACGTTTGATAACTTGTTTGTAAAGCAGTGAAAAAATGCACGATAATTTGTATATGATAACTGATGAAAACAAGACAAATGGGTTTTTATAAAGCTGGTAATAATAGCTTAAGATAATAGCTTATTATATATAGACAGAAGAGGGGAATTCCCAAGAAGATGACATCAAGTAGTCAGATAGTCTATAAAAGGCTGGAACATGAAGAGAACAGGAGTGGCTTCTTCGCACCTGAGGCTGCCTCTCCGACACCAGAACCAATGCTGATGATGCCTCCATCGCTGATATTGCATTGACTGAAGAACATTGTAATACTTATACTTTATTTAATTACTTGTATTAGAATGTTAGTAGAATATATGGAATGCTAGTAATATTAATGTAATAAATAAATGAACTTATAACTTTATAATTAAACTTGGCCTCATGTGGCATTGATCTAAGTCGTTGAGCCTGAACAGACCACAGAGAAGTCTTCTGTCTGATTGTAAGTATTTTAAAATGCTTATAATTTAGGTAAGATTTGACTTTCTTACCTAACTTGAGAATAATAAAAATAAGGTAAAGGTGCTTAACCCTTAAATGCATGACTGTTTCGCCAGTCATTCTTACATATTCGGGTCTTTAGCGACCCGGATCTATATCTAACAGGGAAGGATCTCAACCTGTCGCGATAATATAAAACTCCTCTGATATTAGAATAACAATTACAGAAGAATAAAAGAAATCATATTTTGTTACCTTTTGGAGCTTGAAAGGGCTCAGTTTGAGCAGATGTTTTATGCCATCATCACTGTCCTCGTCGGAGCTCATTTCCCAGTTAATTCAGCAAATAATGGGCTAGTTTTATATTTGAGGTCACGAATATGAGCCCATTCGCGATCTCAAACGTACTCTCAAAAACTATATAATTTTCAACATCTTCAAAATCAATATTTTGATCACTAACAGCTTCACCAGATTCATCTTGTAACAGTTACAGTCATATTTTATTGCTTTCAGTACTTGCTCTGCAGTAAATCACTGAGCCATTTCATGTTTTTCTTATTATTTCGTTTTCTGTCTGAATGAGTCGTCACTTCAGCATTGTGTATCAGACATTGCCACCTTGTGGAATAAAGGTGAATTCCACTTATTCAGTCATCTAAGATTCAATTATTGTTGTGCAGAAAAAAAAAATACGTACACTCATACACACCTCGGGTCATTAAAATTTTTTTTACAAAAAAAGAAAACAAAAATAGGCATTCTTTTATAATTTTATGATTTTTTTCTTGTTATATTCTTTATAATGAATTGATTGAGGAATACCAAGAAGGTTGATGTCTAACTTTAAAAAATGAACGAGGAGGAGGTTAGTGAATGACGTCCCGGGTCACTAAAGACCCGAGGTATGCATTTAAGGGTTAAAGATGCATCATAAAACAGTCTTTAGTAGCTTTCTGGGCATTGAGTGTTAATTGTCTTGCTGGCAATGCAGGCCTCACTGAGCCATCGGAATTTATGAAAAATATCTTAATTTTGTTGTGAAGATGAACGAATGAGGGTGAGTAATTAATGACAGAATTTTCATTTTGGGTGAACTAACCCTTTAATGTTTCTGTGCACTAGAGGGCACTCTAGTTCACTTCCTTGTATGTTGTGTTGAAGTAAGCAAGGTGATGTTTAGGTTATTGAGGGCCCTAAGCAAATCTCCAGGAAGGGGCTTCGTGAACATCCCAGGTCCTCGTCCTGAATACAAGTGACACAGTGAAACCAGATTAAACACAGAGGAACACTACAGAAACATAACACTACATACTGTGAACTCTGAAAGCATCTAAAAGAACTCATGTTTGGTGTTTTTTCTACAACCCGAATTCCAGAAATGTTGGAACGTTTTTTTATTATTATTATTATTTGAATAAAATGAAAACTAAAAGACTTTCAAATCACATGAGCCAATATTTTATTCACAATAGAACATAGATAACATAACAAATGTTTAAACTGAGAAATTTTACAATTTTATGCACAAAATGAGCTTGGTGTTGGAATTTGGTCCTATTCTTGCCTTTTCAGCTGCTGAAGAGTTGGTGGTGGTCTTTAATGTATTTTTCTCCATAGGTGAAAGATCTGGACTGCAGGCAGGACAATTCAGGACCCGGACTCTTCTACGACGAAGCCGTGCTGTTGTAATAGCTGCAGTATGTGGTTTTGTATTGTTCTGCTAAAATACACAAGGCCTTCCCTGAAATAGACGTCGTCTGGAGGGGAGCATATGTTGCTCTAAAACCTTTATATACCTTTCAGCATTCAGTGCCTTCCAAAACATGCAAGCTGCCCACACTATATGCACAAATGCACCCCCATACCATCACAGATGCTGGCTTTTGACCTGAAAACTGATAACATGCTGGAAGGTCTCCCTCCTCTTTAGCCCGGAGGATACAGCATCCGTGATTTCCAACAAGAATGTCAAATTTGGACTCGTCTGACCATAGAACACTTTTCCACTTTGAAACAGTCCATTTTTAAATGAGCCTTGGCCCACAGGACACGATGGCGCTTCTTGACCATGTTCACATATAGCTCCCTTTTTGCATGATAGAGCTTTAGTTGGCATCTGCAGATGGCACGGCGGATTGTGTTTACCGACAGTCATTTCTGGAAGTATTCCTGGGCCCATTTAGTAATGTCATTGACACAATCATGCTGATGAGTGATGCAGTGTCGTCTGAGGGTCCGGAGACCACAGGAATCCAATAAAGGTCTTCGGCCTTGTCCCTTACGCAAAGAGATTTCTCCAGTTTCTCTGAATCTTTTGATGATGTCATGCACTGTAGATGATGAGATTTGCAAAGCCTTTGCAATTTGACATTGAGGAACATTGTTTTTAAAGTATCTTGTGAAGTAATCTTTTTACGCACTCTTTCACAGATTGCCCATCTTTACTTCTAAGAGACTCTGCCTCTAAGACATACCTTTTATAACTAATCATGTTACAGACCTGGTATCAATTAACTTAATTAGTTGCTATATGTTCTCCCAGCTGAATCTTTTCAAAATGTTTTGTTTTTTCAGCCATTTGTTTCCCCTCATGCCAACTTTTTTGAGACCTGTAGCAGGCATCAAATTTGAAATGCTCTTATGAAAAAGAAGTTTATTTAAGTGTGCTATTAGTATACTTCTTTTAAACAAAAAAATAAGAAAGTATACTTTCAGTCTACTTTTTATATACTTCTCAGAAATATACTTTATGTACTTCTGAGAAATATATATTTAAAATTGCACTTAAGTATACTTGACTTGTACCGACAGAAAAGTCTAAGTATATTTGGCCTATACTTGGACTCAGTCTTTTAATAGAGATTGTGCGAGCATAAGGGGCGCTCTAAGGGTTCGTTTAGGCACTAGTACAAATGGTGGTTGGAGTTTCCGGTTAGAGAAACTGGAGCGAGAGAGCGGGTCCAATTTGAAGAATTTTATTCAAATTACAGCTGCATGTATGAAGCATTATAGGCATTTGCCCATAGGGGTATGTGTGGTCTACAATGGACAAAGAAAACAAAATACAATATAAATTTACTGATATAAACAGAATTACAAATAACATAAAGAAAAATTAACCTTAATACAGTAGTAGTATCATTAAATAAATTATAAAGTATCAAACATGAGGTAAACCACAGCTTCACATTATGAGAATATAACGATCATTATTAAACTGGTACAGTTCACTAATGACTATAACAGAATGTGCAAATATCTAAATTGAACAGCTTAGAATGTAAAAACAATAACTTACTTCTTAATCATTCACTCACAGGAACAACAAACATGCAGATGTACAAATTCTGGTGCAAAGAATAAGTCAGCTTTCCCACCGATGCAATGCCTCCTGATACTGACATGTCCCGACTTGTCCAGGCAATAATAAAAGATACATACATAAAGATACCTCTAGGGGGCATCGTTGGGCTTTCATACATAGCCGCCCCCAAATGTTACTTGGAACATTTGAACATGGTGGAAAGCCCTACCTAAGTGGCAGGATTGGAGTTGTCGTCCATAAGCTTGGGAAGTGGGATCAACCGGGCCACCGGTCTAACATAAGTTCGATCTTGAACCTGAACTGTAACTGTTCTTATGCGTCCATCTGGTCCAGGAAAGGTGCGGGTCACCTTGCCCACTGGCCAGAGGGCTCGTGGAAGTTGTGGATCCATGATGAGCACTACCTGGTCAATCCTGAGTTCGTCACTGTCCCTTTGCCATTTTTGTCTTTCCTGTAGACTTGGCAGGTAGTGAGTAATAAATCTAGCCCAGAATTGATCTGCAAGTATTTGACTATGCCTCCACCTCCTGGTTCCCAAAAGATTGCTGGAGTCATACATTACTTGTGGGAGAGAGGAGTCATGGCGACCCATAAGCAGGATGTTAGGTGTGATTGGGTCTGGGTCTGCGATATCGGATAAAACATAGCCTAAAGGCTTAGCATTCATGATGCCCTCCACCTCAATGAGAACAGTGCGGAGGACTGTCTCAGGGACTGTCTGTTCCTTCAGAATGACCTTCAAGGCTTGTTTCACTGATTTTACTTCCCTCTCCCAAATGCCACCAAAATGCGGAGCACTGGGAGGAATGAAGCTGAAAGAGATTTTTTGTTCAGCTAATTGCTCCTTTAATTGAGGTGCCATAGCCTCGTATGCCTCTTTAATCTCTCTGTTCCCTCCAACAAAATTGGTGCCATTATCAGAGAAGAGCTCGAATGGCTTGCCTCTTCTAGCTATAAATCTCCGTAAAGACATTAAGAAGGCATCAGTGTCGAGACTTTCAAGTAGGTCCAGATGGAGGCATCAGGTGGTCATACATTTGAACACTATTCCCCATCTCTTTCCAGTGCGTCGTCCTATTTTTACTGTAAATGGGCCAAAACAGTCCATTCCAGTGGAATAGAAGGGGGGCTTATAAATCCTAAGATGAGCTGGTGGGAGATCTGCCATCATGGGGATGTTAGGTTGGGCACGCCACTTTTGACATTCAATACAGGCGAGTTGATGTTTTTTGATGGCCGCTCTACCTCGCAAAATCCAATAGTGACGTCGGAGCTCTGCAAGCACTCTTTCTGGCCCGGGGTGAAGTAGATTGGCATCATATTCCTTAATAAGGAGTTTAGTTAGATGTTGATGGAGATCAAGAACTATAGGATGTAGGGCATTCATGTCTATATGTTCAGCATGACGTAGTCTCCCTCCAACCCTAATTAGCCCAGCATCTTCATCATATTCAGGAGACAAGGACACTAACCGGCTATTAGATGGTAAGGGTCGGTTTGCTGAGAGAGCCTTAGCCTCTTCTGGAAAGGAATCTCTTTGGGCTCGTTGGAGGAGGAGCTTTTCTGCTGTAACATAATGCTCAGCTTCATCCATTTGTGCGGGAGATTTAGCCGCCCCGTGTAAGCACGCCACTGTGGCCTTTACCAAGTCCTTCCAGGTGTCATACTGATTTGCATCTGGGAGTTGTAAATCAGGACTGGTACACAGGTGGAGGCAGAGTGCTGACTTCTTTAATTCAGCATCTGGTTCAGGGTCAGCAGCCGGCATGGTTGGCCAAGAGGCTTCAGATTGATACAAGAAGTCTGGTCCATCAGCCCAACGGCATGATTGAATCAACTCCTTTAAGGACTTTCCACGCGTTATGTCGTCTGCTGGGTTATTTCCTGAATCCACATACCTCCAGGAATTAATGTCTGTGAGGGACTGAATTTCAGCGATTAGAGTTCCTACAAAGACTTAATACCTGCAGGAGTCAGACAACAGCCAGCGAAGGACAGTGGTGGAATCTGACCAGAGAACAACTTGCCAGATGGTGACTGTAAGTTCTGTTTGGAGGACTTTAGCTATTTGTGCACCAGTAAGTGCTGCACTCAGTTCAAGTCGTGGCATCGACATTTGTTTCCTGGGTGCTACACGGGAATGAGCCAGCACAAATGAAATGTGTACATAGCCATCTTTGTCTTCTGTGTGCATATATGATACTGAGCCATAGGCTCTCTCGGAGGCATCACAGAAAACATGTAGGTCTCTGGTACATGCCTCATCAAGTACCTGAGATAGAGTGTAGCATCTGGGAACCTCTAGATGCTCCAAATCAGGTAGTTCCTGTACCCAGGTTTGCCATCTATTTCGTAGGCTGTCAGACTCAATGAGGTCATCCCATCCCACATGAATTTTCCACAGATCCTGAATGAGTATCTTGGCTTGGGTGGTGAATGGAATCAGGAAACCAAGAGGGTCATACTGCGATGCCAGTACCTTGTAGATATTTCTTAATGTTGGTTTGAAACATTCCACTTGGCGAGGTTTGTATCCTAGGGAATCATTGAGACAGTTCCATCGTAATCCAAGTGTGCCCTCTAAAAGATCTGAACTCTTTTGGAATAACCATAGCTCACTGTTCTGTGACCTTGCTTCTGATGGAAGGTGCTCAATGACTTCTGGTTTGTTGCTCGCCCATTGGCAAAGATCGAACCCTCCATTAAGCAGCAATTGGCGTAGACCATCTACTAGAGCTCTTGCCTTTTCAGTAAATTGTGTACTTTGAAGACAATTGTCTACGTAGAATGACTGCATCACTGATTCGACTAAAATGGGATCAATTTCGCTGTTGTCATGGGCTACTTGTTGCAGTGCATATATAGCACAACAAGGACTGCACGTCGTACCGAACGGTAGCACTTGCCACTCATAGATCTTTGGCCGCTCAGTCCTTTGCATGTTTCTCCAGAGGAAGCGCAAGATCGCCTTGTCATCTGGCAGTAGGCGAACTTGGTGAAACATACCTTTCACATCTCCGCTTACAGCCACGGTATGCTGTCTGAACCGAAGCAGAACTCCAAGCAGAGATGGACCAAGTATGGGACCAGGAATAAGGTGTTCATTTAATTACTGACCCTGATACTGGAAATAACAGTTAAACACAATCCTGTTTTTGCCATTGTGTTTCACCATATGGTGAGGAATGTACCAGGATTCAGTGGACTTCTCAGCTTCCTGAGGGGAGATTTCTGCCACGTAGCCAGACTGTTCTAATTTGTCCATCTCAGTACAGTATGCTTCAGAGAGGTTCAGGTCTTTGGCGAGTCTCCGTTCAGTGCTGCGAAGGGATGCCAGTACTGCTTCCTTTGGGGCTTTAAGGGTGACAGCATTTGGTCGTCTGAGCAAAGGAGTGGCATATCGTAGAGTGCCATCTACCTCTACCCTCTTAGTGTGGGATTGGAGTAGTGCGAGAGCGTGCTGGTCCTCTTTGGAACGAGTAGCTGTTGTTTCGTTTATGTAAGGTAGAGTGTCAATCTGCCAAAGACGCTCAACGTTCTTGAGTAGCTCAGCATTCTGAGTATCTATAGAAATGTTCAGACATTCTTGGTCACAAGGAGCAGTTTGATTGTACCCAACAGGGCCTTGGAGAGTCCAACCGAGTCTGGTGTGAACAGCTATGGGTGCATTAGGAGGTCCCATTCGTATGGGCTGGACTGGCACGAGTAGGTGAGGCATGTCTGACCCAATGAGTAGCAAGGGTTGTGCTCGCTCAATCTGTGGCAATGGTAAGGACTGGATATGGGCATATTTTCGTTGGAGAGCAGCTACTGGATAAGAGTGTTCAGACAGTCTCAGATTCTCTGCAGTGAAGGCATGATTAATCTGAAACTTCTTAGTTGGTCTATTTAAAGGTGACACAGAGAGGGAAACAGATGCTCCATTCAAGTGAAGTACATCCTGACGTATTGTATGTAAGGTGAGTGTTTCAGGCACTGTGGTAAGGTTTAACTCTTCCACAGCCTGTGGCAGTACGATGCTACGTTCAGAGCCATCGTCTAACACGGCATATGTCTCCATGGCTTTGTCTCTGTGATGAAGCAGGACCTTAACTACCTTTAGCATCACCTTTGGAGATCGATTGGGACGATCTAAGTACACCTGGGAAGGGGGAACATTGACCAGAAGAACACTCTTGTGTGTCTGCAAGGCCACTTCATGGAGAGCAGTAAGGTGAACCTCTTTGCAAGTCTTGCATCCTCGCTTCAGAGTGCAGTGGTCTGTAGCATGTGCTCTTCCACATTTCCAACACCGCTTTCATTCCGTTATCCACTTCATTATTTGCTCTGTGGTTAGTAACTTAAATTTAGAGCAAGAGTTCAGGAAATGGTCCTTATTATTGCAATAAGGACAATATGGTTGAAACTTGGGTGTCTTCACTCCTGCTTGTCCTTGAACGGGTGAGGTGCTGTTAGTGGAGTAAAGGATTGAAGTGGATCTGTCCTTAGGGCGAGAAGGTGGGCGTGAATCTTTCTTGGTAGTCCTGGTTACCTCACTTTGATAGAGTGCTGCTGCCCTGTTTGAAATACGCTTAGCCTGAGATTTCAGCTGTAGCCAGGCAGAGAAATCAGGCAGGGTGTAAGTACGGTCTGTGCTAGTTTGGAGAATACCATGGCTAAAGCAGTACTCAACAAAACTGTCACGGTATGATGGTGACATTTTGCTCAGTAGGCGATCAACATGAGATCCACACCTTAACTCATAGCCATTTGGACCCTCTAGTGTTCTGAGCATCCCTACCAATGAATGGATGGATAGGGCAAAGTCATCAAAAGCTTCAGCATCTCCGAACTTAACAGCAGGAGCATTCAGTATGGCACCTAACTCACACTGGACTAGTTGGCGTGGTTGACCATATTTATCTTGCAGTGCTTGTAGTGCCGCTGTGTATGGCCGGGGATCGTGCATATACGCCTTGGCAAGCTGAAGAGCACTGGGAAGCTTTAAATGACCTAGGAGCACTTGATACTTGTACTGTTCACTTAAGTGCTGTTGGCTATTCATTAAATTGTCCAATGCCATTTTGAGCAGAGCAAAGTCACTTTCACGCCCTGATTCAAAGGTTGGTATGACGGGTTTTGGGATACCATAGGCAGAAGCAGCTAACATCTCTAATCCGGGAGGCTGGGCTTGAGGTATATAGATTGCTGCCTGAGCTGGAGGGGCATGAGATGGAACTGGATGAGGCACTGGGAATGCCACTGGATTGTGAGGATACAGCAATTGGTGTGGGTGAGGATGTACTGAAGCCCCCAAGGCTACAGGATCCAGAGGTGAAGCTACTGAGGGAGGCACACTAACAGCAGGTATCTGATGGTAGGTTACAGTGGTGACAGGAGGGGTTGGCTGCACTGTAACTGTAGCTGGGTTAATAGGATAAGGACCAGTGAAAGCAGTTCTAGACACCGAAGTGGACACAGCCGCTGCGAGGGGGGGTGATGACCATGTCACTACATCAGAATGGCGGACATCGGGAGTAAAGTCCTGAGCACTGGAGAAAGCTTCAGCTGCTAAGGCTGTGGTTGGTAACACGTGTGGTGCTGGAGGAGGCAATACTGATGCCTCAGAGGTAAAAAAGACAGGGTGTGGTGTAGAATGTCCCTGCATTTCCTGGGCAGATGATATAAAAATATCACTAGCAGCAGCTCTCTGTTGAGGTGAGCTTACTCCCGGTAGTGCTTCAGGTAAATCACTGGCGATGCCAGACTGTGATCCAGATCTGCTAACATTGTGGGTGTCCAGTTTAAGGAGCGAGGTGACTAGCTTGGCAACCACAAGCTCATTTTGTGCTTTCTTGAGACGCCGTCGTGCTGCGATTTGTTTAGCCAAAGCTTCTCTGGCTTTGAGTGCCTCTCTAGCTTGATCATCAAGTCTTTGACATTCCTTATCTGCTGTATCATCCTCTTCAATCTGACGTTGTAATTCCTCTAGTTCAAGAGCCTTTAGTCTTTCCTCCAGCACTGCAGCTTGGACGTCAGAAAGGGCGTGTCTTGGAGATCGGCTTGATGCAGCGTGATCTGTATTTAGTGTTGGAGGCTGTACCAGAAGAAATGGACTTAGAGGAATGTCTAGAATGTCTTTGGGAAGAGGCATCAGCTGCGGGGGGTGCTGATTGCAAGTGCGCGGGAAGCTGGACTTCGTAATCCTCAAGATGGGCTGGAAGATGTCGCTCTCTTTGTGTGCGGGTTCGAACTGCAGGATCTGCTGTACTTGCAGGATCAGGATCCATCTCTACAGATGTACCCTCCGGCTCGAAGGACCATGTGCGAGCGTAAGGGGCGCTCTAAGGGTTCGTTTAGGCACTAGTAGAAATGGTGGTTGGAGTTTCCGGTTAGAGAAACTGGAGCGAGAGAGCGGGACCAATTTGAAGAATTTTATTCAAATTACAGCTGCATGTATGAAGCATTATAGGCATTTGCCCATAGGGGTATGTGTGGTCTACAATGAACAAAGAAAACAAAATACAATATAAATTTACTGATATAAACAGAATTACAAATAACATAAAGAAAAATTAACCTTAATACAGTAGTAGTATCATTAAATAAATTATAAAGTATCAAACATGAGGTAAACCACAGCTTCACATTATGAGAATATAACGATCATTATTAAACTAGTACAGTTCACTAATGACTATAACAGAATGTGCAAATATCTAAATTGAACAGCTTAGAATGTAAAAAACAATAACTTACTTCTTAATCATTCACTCACAGGAACTACAAACATGCAGATGTACAAATTCTGGTGCAAAGAATAAGTCAGCTTTCCCACCGATGCAATGCCTCCTGATACTGACATGTTCCGACTTGTCCAGGCAATAATAAAAGATACATACATAAAGATACCTCTAGGGGGCATCGTTGGGCTTTCATACAGAGATATACTTAAAAGTATATTTATAAAAGTATAGTACAAAAGTACATTGATTGAAAATACTGATTTATAAAGAAAACAGATATAGGCCTATTTCTAATTCTGAGTATCTGAATTTTTGTGTAGGCTATTCCACCAGTAGTATACATAGGAATGTACTTAAAATCTACTTCACTCTTTCCTCGCCATTGACTGAATTTTCAGCCTATATGGTAGGGGGCGCTGTTATACATCTTCTGGAAGAGTACAGAATCTCTGTATTAAAATGCAGGAGAAGAAGCTGAAACAAGTGATAGATTACTCATCAAACATTAACTGCATGTAAATCAAAAATGCCTAACGTTACTGAATGAGGACTATGAAGCTTTGGGGGTGTTTATGGACTCGATCTACTCCACCTGTGTTTGATCTATAGACTGGTTTGATCATCATTAGCCGCTTTTCCACTGTCGGGCCAGTGCGAGCCAGGGCTAACAACGTGCCGGGCTGGGCCTATGGCCACAGACCTTAGGCACCAAGGCCAAAATCAAGTTGCGTTTCCACTGTCGGTCCGCTAGCTCCGCAGCGCTGATCTAAAAACCGCCCTTAAACACACCTCCCTTGATCAAACGTCACACAACCCAACCCATTTCAGCGTGTAGACCATCACCTGACTACGATTAGCTCCGCCTTTCACCTCGACCGCGCCTCAAGCCCCAGCTGGCCCGCTTTGGACCAAGGTTTTCGGCGGATCGAAAAACCCGTGCCTTTGGCACTGAGGAAGCACCGAAGAGGCACGATCAAGCCCCGGAAGTGACAGTGGAAGCGCAACCGGCCCTGGCACGCACTAGCACACCCGCCTTTGGCCCGGCAGTGGAAACGCGGCTATTCTGAATCCCATCCGGACATGGTCTTTGACAAAGGCTACGTTCAGTTCGTTTTTTAAATGCCCTTCCCTCGCTAACTTCCCGATCGTGACTCGGATGTACGTCATTGCTTACGTTGCACGAGTGCCCACTTCTGGCGGAACCTTTGCAATGGGCTAAATTGGAACATCCTAAGCCCTTGATCACTTAGAATCCGCAATGGAGCTGATTTATTATTATTTGTTTAATACAGCAATCTACATGTATATATGTGTGTTTTAAATGTTAAAAAAATAATTAATATATCAAAGAGATGTTTGTGGTGGGGTAAATTATGCCGCATTCCAGGCAACCCGTAACCCGTGTTTTTCCAACCTTCTACCCATGAAAGTGCACTGGAACAGCAGTCAAAGCCGTGACTTCCCACCCGTGAACTCGTACTAGATCGATGTACTCCCAGTTACAAGTTCTGACGTCACACAGCCCGCGAAACAACAATGGCAGCCAGCCACCTCGGATGCTGTGTTTATGCAAGTGCACGGTAAAATAAAAGGTATAACAGCTTCTCTTGCCTTATGCGCCATTTTCCACCTCTGTTTCCCTCAAATAAGCAAGGAGTGCACCTTTAGTGATAGAAATAATTGTTAATGAGCATAAGCCACATACGGTCCGCCATGTTGGTTTGTTTACACTTTTACGTAGTTTTTTTTTTTTTTCATGGAATGCTACAAAGTCGTGAGCACGATTTTAGCCCCGATTTTGGCTCGTTTTGAGAAATCGCAGACAAACGCCCGAAATCACAGGCAAAACGGTGCTCGTTCACGCGAGTGACAATCACGCAGTGTGAATGAGCAAAGACGCAATCTGAGAGAATCGCAGACGAGTCGCCGACACCCGTGAGATATGTGGCATGCTAAATATCTGGACCTATCGTCGATTCAAAATCCTGCTGTGTGAAAAGTGTTCTGACTGAAAACTACATCGGCGATGACTGACAGCCAATGAGAGAGCAAGATACAGAGCAGTGGGGAGTTCAGGGAGGAGTTATAGACCAAAATATCAGCAAGCATGGCTTTGTTTCAGATAAACATTACAATTCTATCAAACAAAAACAAAGCACAAACATTTGCTTGACCATCCGCAACAGCAGCACATTGAAAAGTTATGTATTTAGCTCCAACTGTCCTTGCAGAACACACAATCCTTGTTCTTCGCGTCTCCTCCTCCATATTCTTCTTTTCTTTATGTTGTTTTCGCTGCAAATCAGCACACAGGCAATTCGTATTTCAAGCTTCTTGCGGGCTACTATTTTTAATAATAATCCCACTGTGTGTCTCAATCAGCTCCGTAGTTCAGTAGTCAGGGCACTGATCAGGGTATCAGCCACATTCTTTCATTACATACAGATTCACGACTATAGGGAGCTAGGGAGCTGATTGAGACGCAGGGCCAGTCTCACGTGAGAACTCCGGTCTTGAACGCGTGATATCGCGTCGTTTCCTTTTCATGTATCGCGTGTGTTTGGTTGTGAAACGTAGTTTGTGTGCCAGACAGAGTTGTCGGCGATTCTTCCTATTGTAAAGTCATGCAGTGTGAAACCTTCTGTCGCCGATCCATCGTGCAGTTTGAACACAGCAGCGACTGAATGCTGGCCAAGATAGTCATGCAGTGTGAAAAGAACAGTGACCCGACTATTTTGAAAATCGTGCAGTCTGAACTCGGCATTACGGGCTCAAAAACCTGCCTGGAACGCAGCATTAAACGCGATATGCAGTGACGTCATAATCGTGTTGCATTGTGGGTTATGGAGCTGCCTGAAGTGTACATATGAAGTAGACTCGCTCCCTCGGTTAGGTGAAAATCAAGGGAGCGAGGGTCTGTCCCATAGACTGTAAGGTCTGTCCGTATTATAGACTGTAAAAAAATATAAACTTCCCTCGTCCACTTCACGAAGTGGAACTCACTTCAAAATGGCAGCAGGGATTCCCCCGAGGGGAAGTGCTTAGGGAATTTCGTGAGTGCGTGTCTAAAACTGCAGTGGAACGCAGCCAAAAATGCATCTTTCTTAGCCTTTTGTTTGAAATGTTTTCTTTTTTTTATTTTATGAAACTTACCCACATTTAAGTGTTGATAAAAAAGGATTCATGAAGCTAGAAAAAAATGTTTTTAAAAGGGAAAGAGTTAAAGTACAGTTAAATGTTTTTCAAGTCTAAAAAATAAATGATTAAATAGGAACATAGTACTTAATGTGCAAAAATAATATATAAAAAATAAACTATAAGTGTGTCATGTTAACTTAAAGAAAACTTATAAATATTCTTGCACTAAACTAGTAGTTTACTGAGAGTATATTTCATATACTCTCATATATGTACGTGTACGTGTACTTTCATATACTAAAAATGTATTAAAAGTATTAAAATATTAAAATTCTAGTATACTTGTAGTACAGATGCAGTACAAATGAGAAACGTAGCTGTGAACTAATTGTGTATTTAAAGTTTACTACTTTTACACTTTTTATACTTCAATTGGGCCAATTTAGTCCCATATTAAAATAGTACACTTACAAGTTAAACTTACAAGTTACAAGTTATACTTACTACATAAAGTATACTTAAAAATATACTTGAACATTATTTAAGTATACTTGATACTTTAAGTATACTTCTTTTTCATAAGGTTGAGCTCATTTTTTGGATAAAAGTGTACAATTTCTCAGTTTAAACATTTGTTATGTTATCTATGTTCTATTGTGAATAAAATAGTGTGATTTGAAAGTCTTTTAGTTTTTATTTTTTATTCAAATTTAAAAAACGTCCCAACATTTCCGGAATTCGGGTTGTAATTGAGCATTAGATGAAATGAACTGGGCTGTACAGAACATTTACCAGAAGCTCGTCTCTTCCTCCTCCATATGTTGAGAGCAGTTACGATGAGAACAGCCACACACATTAACACCAGCACACTGATAACTGCAGAAAGACTGAAGGATCCTGGGTCATGTTCAGCCACATCTGAAACGGGTGGGATACAGTGAGATAAACAACAGGAAAATAAATTTGTAAGATATAGACATTTATTGGAATTATTTACATTTAAGTCAGTGAAAAAAGTTATTCTAAAATTGTAATCTAGTATTGTTGCATTCTCTGAAAGATGCTGTACACAAAATGTCATTGTCTTTTACACAGTGGCAATAAAGTATCTTGAATCTAATGTCTTCTTTGTTATTCAGTAGTTTTGTTTGTTCATGTGATTGTCAGTTTTTCTTTACCAAATGTAATGTCCAGTTTGTTGTCCAGATTGAGGTGTTTCATTGTACAGTTGTATTTGTGTCTTTCACGTTGTTCTTCTGCGCTGATCATCAAACTCTTCCTCATCTGGTAAGTTCCGTCTCCGTTGGGAAGAATCTCTCCTCCTGTGATCTGATCATCATCCACAGGCTGATCATCTCTGAACAGAGTCAGGTTAATGTGACGGGGGTAAAAACCAGTGGCCAGACAGCTGATCTGAAGCCCTTGAGAGTCCGTGAGTGTCTTCTTCATGAGTCTAACTCTGGGTTTCACTACAGAGAAGAAAGTCTTACTGTTGTTAAACTGTTGCATCAGTTATTTATTTATGGTTCTCATGATTCATAAAACTATCAGAGGCACATGTATTTTCTGTCAGCACAGCTGTTTGGGTCATATTTGTTGATTATATTTTTTTCTATCTTTACTGAAGTTGATCAGTATGATTCTCTCACCTTTTCTCATCACATTGTTCTTTTCCATATTCAGGTACCTTCGCAAAACTTTAATGCAAATTGGATGATAAATATTTTCATGTATAAACTTTAATTTAAGCAGTTTCACTTGGTTCCACGGTATCCATGACTTTTTCATCTGGATATCGTTTTTTTCCAGGTCGTATGTGAACTCCATTATATTTTGTCTATCAAAAGCATTCCAGATATGAAGTGGACCTGGTTTATCATCATTCAACAGTTCACATCCAGAAACACTCTGAAGAACATGAAAACCTTTAAATAAAGGAAAAATGTATGTTTTATTAGTCCTTACTGACATAATATAAAACGTAGTGAACTTAAAATAAAAATACTGGACTTCATGATTACCATCTTACATTAAAAGCTTTAATAAAATAATAAAAACACAGAAGCTACATCTGTTATTACATGATTTGTGTTTTAATAGTGATTTGTAGGCTATAGTTCTCACCATCTGTGATATTTAAGTGTTTCTTAACGGAAAAATTTTCCATCTCATTATACATGTCTTGAAATATAAAACCAGCATCACTTTGCTCTTCATCATAGTATTTTGAATCGCTGTGAGAGCGATACACAGCTTTCCATGTGGTTGAGTCATAATACATTATTTCCAGATCATCCAACATCAGCACAACACTGAACTCTGGAAATGGTGTCTGTCCAACTATATATGTCACCAAAGCCATCAGTGAGTGAGAACCTGTGGATACACAAGGACGAGAAAATAATATTAGTAGCTACAGTGTCAAATTGAACCATAACATATGGCTATTCATTCCAGACTTAACTTCCTCTGGCATTATAACTGAATATACATATGATAAATATTCAATCACATATTTATAAATTGCAAAGCTAATCAGATAAGTTGTCATCCATTAAAATATATGAGACGTAAGGTCCACCTGTTAAGATCCGTGTACTGAATCATGTACTTGATGTGAAACAGTGACACAGAGATCAATCAAAATCAGAAATCAAGAGATTGAGAGAAAAGATTTGGATGGTTGTTGCAGCATTTTCAACCATGCTGAAAAAGGGTGAAATAATATAGACAGTAAATAACAGGCAATGTTGAAGCAGAGTACAGCTAATTTGAGTCCAGGCCTGAGACTGAAGTAGGTTTATGACAAGACCATGTTACTAAAACGCTGTTAACTATATTTTTAAAAAGCAGCAGGCGGCCATTGTACAATTTTACAATTAACATAAAAAACATGAACAGATATTTCACACATATTTACATTTGTTCACCAAACAGACACATTATTTGTAATGTCTTTTCTCCAAAGAAAAGGAGAAATATTGAGTTGGGAAGTAGAGCAGCTCAGGTTTATAAAGAAGACATTTTGGAAAAACATCTGAGTGGTTGTTTATGTTGTTTAACTTTAAATAATAAATTACAATGAAATACCAATAAATGATAAATTGCCATCCTACTGTAAAAAAACTGTTAGGTAAAGATCACAATAAGGGAATAAACTCATCCACTTGACAGCTTCCTGCTTGTGCATGGAAACCAGTTTATAGGTTTAGGTACAAACACTCAAAACCATTTGTTACCATCAACATCAAGTGTTTCTTTTAATGAAATAAAAGTTAGTATCCACCTTATTTTTAAGAGGGGGCACGACCATTTGTAAATTTTTATTTGTATTAACTGTAACAGCACATTTTGCTGTTTGACATTGCAAACTGTTATTTCTTATATGTAGTGTCGTAAATTAAAACACTGTTTGTAGCACAAAATAATAGTTTTACCGTTTAATGCACCGTTCTTCTTCTAGGCCAGGGGTGTCAAACATTTTAGGTTGAGGGCCAGATTGGAAAAAAATTAACCATGCGGACCGAATTAACTTTTTTTTTTTTTTAAAACCTTAGTGCGCTGATAGTTGCATTAATATTAACCATATAAACAACTAATTCGTTTGCAAGAAAACTAGTACCCTGCTCTTTAAAAAAGGGTAGCCTATTTGTTTTTCAGCAAAAAGACTATTAGATTTTTAAAATAATGATTTATTTTTTATTAGTGATGCACCCATTTTGATTTTTCATGGCCAATTCCAATTTTTTTAGAAGCAAATTGGGAGATTCTGATATTGGTTGCAGATTTATTAAGCAAATTTGTTGTTTATTTGATCACAGGCCAAACTGGCCTCAAAAAATCTGTGTAGTTCTTTGATATTAGAGGCAAACACTGCATTTTTATCATAATCACAACAAAGATGTTATGCACATAGGCAGTTTTTTTTTATTTTTTTTATTTAAATTATTCTATAATTTACACAGCGCTGCTACTACTAAAGCTACTTGTCAGATATCTATGAGGGAGAACTCAAACGCAGGATGAATGTTAAAGGTTTATTGAGAAGACAAAATGCTAGACAAGATATTGAGGAGAGGAGGTGAACACAGTCCAAACAGTAGGAAGGGAATGAGAAACGATGACAGGCAGGCTGAGAGAGCGACCGCTGAATCCAACCCAGGTTGGCAGGAGGTTGGAGAGCAGAGACGGTATGGCAGTGCAAGACAGGAGAGAAACAGCATAGCCCAGGCAGGAACACACTGTTTGAGGAGATAGTCCCTCATGGACTCACAGGCACTGCACATGTCCGGCTGCTTGGTAGGACGGGAGAGCGGCCAAGGAAGCTCAGCCTGCTGGACAGGACTGGGAGACACAGTACCAGGATTTGACAAGACAGGACGTTAGATGGTTAGGAACAAGGCATGACTACAATGACAAATGGATACAAGAAACTCCTACAAAAATATTATAAGCTTTAGTGAACAAAAGACTAGTACACAGTGGTACAAGGTTTAATGAACTGGCAAAGACAAGAGGGAAAGAGCGCACAATATAAAGGGAGCAAAGAACATGAGGAACAGGTGACAACACTCAGACTAACGAGGACTCAACAAGCCATGTGCTCACACACAACACAAACAAAGACAACACAGACAACATGGACAAGGCTGCCAGGGCAGAACCCTGACATTACTACTTTATATGGTGATAAGAGGAAGAGCCATCAAAACTTTTCTGAAGACACTTGGTTCCCTTCAGAGATACATTCATATCATCCCCAATTCAATATTTACATTATTCTTCCTATATTTTGCGAAAAGTGAGCTTGTGCATGCTAGGCTACTGTCTTTTCTCTGCTGGCGCGTCTGTTCTCCTCTTTGTGTCCTTATTCAACTTGTGCCTGTGTTAACGTCCTGTTTAAACAAGTTAATGCACTCTCTCAACTCCTCAATGTCAATTTCTTTATCACACACATTCTGAAAGTTTTGGTCTATTTTTATGGTACCGCTCACCAAACTATTTAAAAAGCATCAATGTTGGAAGTAGCTGATGTAGAAGAATACAAATTACTAAAAAACTGAGCCACATATTTTGAAGTAACTGAAGAATTATCTACTAATTTGTTGTTAATCATTAATTTTGAGATCAAAGCAAAGTTACTGTTTCTTTTTTTGAGGCCAAAAAAATATTTTGTATTTTTTTTTTTTTTGTGTTTGATTTTTACTTGGTGTATTTGGACAACAAGAATCACAAATTCCTCTGTTTTTTTACTTTACAGGCATACGAGTGAGTATCATTAAAGTTTCTCTTCTCTTTCGTAGTGTCACTCTCCATCTCTGCGCCAAGATCCTCATCCATGTTTTTGAACTGTGCAGCGAAACGGTTGATTTTGGGATTTTAAATCCTTTTCGATGCTCCTGGGTCATTATTTGATTAAATTCAACAGTCAATAGCAACTTTTAGATAATAGTTAGCAACTTTATGAAATTTATATAATCATTTGTGAGAAAAACACGATTTGTTTCTCATTTTAGAGAATCACGACCATCCACAGCACCATCTTGGAGCTCCCCCTTGCACAAGGATACTGTTCTGTGTTCTAGCAGTGCAGAAATGTTCCCTCGCGAGGATGGTTTTCTACGCGCGGATTAAACCAGATGAACAGAAATCTGCTTTCTCTGACATGGTTTAAAATAGTTCAAGTCTAGTCCAGAGTTTAATAAACTGATTTCCTGGAGGAAGACTAGAGCTACTCCAGGACTAAACTGAGGCTTAAATTAAACCTACCAGGAGGCAGGTTTAACTTCAGATTAACATTGTTTAAAAGAAGACACATGTATTACTTGGATATATATGGATATATATATAACAGATGCTGTTCACTTTATTTAAACAATTTATTTTGATTTAACACCATTGTTTCTGGTTCAAATGTGATTGCTTCATGTTAAATTGACTTGAAATGGTTACTAAAACTCACTTGATGTTTTCATTTTGAAATAACATGTTCCAGTAAAGTAACCTAATCAAACAGGACTTTCACTTCCCATCAGCACCAGGCTGAATTGGGAGAGTAAATGTTGAAATAGTGTTATTTTTTTATTTTTTGGAAGATGAGAATATGGAGAGACTTCTTACCATTTAATGTTCTATTATGTAAAAGTTTTTGTTATGTTAGTGTTTTTTGGAGATTACCGTTGTGGTGAAGTGTTGAGCTTGTGCTTGGATTGAGGACCTGCTAACAAAAATTGTCTCTTTTATATATTGAAGCAACCACTATAATATTGCTTTGGATCAAACCAGCCCATTTTTACCAAATCAGTTTCTATCAAACCAAACCATTTCTAGACTGCCAACACTGATTATCACATGTGTAAATAGTTACATTTAGTTTGTTGCTATGTAAAGGACAAAACAAAAGCATTAATAATCATATATATATATATATATAGTACAGTCCAAAAGTTTGGAACCACTAAGATTTTTAATGTTTTTAAAAGAAGTTTCGTCTGCTCACCAAGGCTACATTTATTTAATTAAAATTACAGTAAAAAACTGTAATATTGTGAAATATTATTACAATTTAAAATAACTGTGTACTATTTAAATATATTTGACAAAGTAATTTATTCCTGTGTTGCAAAGCTGAATTTTCAGCATCGTTACTCCAGTCTTCAGTGTCACATGATCCTTCAGAAATCATTCTAATATGCTGATTTGCTGCTCAATAAACATTTATGATTATTTTCAAAGTTGAAAACAGTTGTATACTTTTTTTTTTCAGGATTCCTCGATGAATAGAAAGTTCAAAAGAACAGCATTTATCTGAAATACAAAGCTTCTGTAGCATTATACACTACCGTTCAAAAGTTTGAGGTCAGTAAGAATTTTTATTTTTATTTTTTTGAAAAGAAATTAAAGAAATGAATACTTTTATTTAGCAAGGATGCATTAAATCAATCAAAAGTGTCAGTAAAGACATTTATAATGTTACAAAAGATTAGATTTCAGATAAACACTGTTCTTTTGAACTTTCTTTTCATCAAATAATCCTGAAAAAAAATATTGTACACAAATATTTTGTACAATTGTACACATTAAATGTTTCTTGAGCAGCAGATCAGCATATTAGAATGATTTCTGAAGGATCATGTGACACTGAAGACTGGATTAATGATGCTGAAAATTCAGCTTTGATCACAGGAATAAATTACTTTGTGAAATATATTCAAATAGAAAAGAGTCATTTTATATTGTAATAATATTTCACAGTATTACTGTTTTTACTGTATTTTTAATTAAATAAATGTAGCCTTGGTGAGCAGACGAAACTTCTTTTAAAAACATTAAAAATCTTAGTGGTTCCAAACTTTTGGACTGTATATATATATATATACAAACATATTTCCAGGCATTTCTTTTTTTCCCTACAGCTGATGTATTTTGCTTGCTTTAAAAGAACTGTCTCTTGTTTAGTAAAGCTTTTTTTATTATTATTTCAGTCTTCTTCTGTTGCCATTGTTTTCCTTGGATTTGCTTCTCAGTTCCATGCAATTTTAAGCTTTTCTTGGTTCATTCCATGTTTTCTAGGCAACTTCTTTAATGCTAATTCAGATTAGCACAGTTGATTTTAAATTAAAGGTGCTCTAAGTGATGTCATGCATTTTTAGGCCAAAACATTTTTTGTCACATATAGCAAACGGGAGGAGGGAGGGTCTAGCTAGCCTCTGTTTTGTTTGACAACATTTCGAACATTAACAGGAAGTTACATCCACCCAGGATCACTTAGAGCACCTTTAATCTAGTTTATTTTAATTCAGGACTCCATAGTGCAGGTTTTAGTAATCTTTACTTAATCTGTGTTTCAGAAAGCCATTTTTTAAACCACGATTAACTATTCTAGACTAAGGCCTATCCTGTCTTAATTTAAATCCTGTCTGGGAAACCACCCCAGAATCATGTGCGTGAGATTTGAGACTATTTAACCGTCATAGAATCCTCACACAATCACAGAAAATAGCTTACTTCCACGTTGCAAGATAAGGTCAATAACTTACCTGCACTGACGACTGTCAAGCATGACAGCAGATACGCAAGCATGAGCATTCTCTAAATTAATGAATCCAGGCGTTATGGATCTCTGTAAAAAATTGTCCCTTCAAATCTCTGTCCCTTCTTAACACGATCACAAGTCGATGCAAAATCGGTCTTCAGACACACAGGTGATGTGTTGCCTACTTAATGTTCTTTGGTTGTGATCGTCTATTGTAACTTAGCTGCGTAAAAAGAAAGACAGTGGCATTTTCTTCCTCCTGTGTTACAATGTATTTTGCCTGGTCCTTTTTCCTTTTCTCTTCTTCCGTTTTTACTTTCACTTCTCTGTGGATATCTGACGTGCATGCGTCTGCTGTAATGAAGTTGTGAATATGATTTATGAACCTTAGAGTTGTGTCATATAACTCGTGTCGGTTGCGCTTGGGTCGGAGTGTTGGTGAAGCGCAACGCATTGTTATTGACAAGCTACTGGAGATGGAGAATGCGGACATTGTACTGTAGTAGCCTATACTAGATAGTTTTATTTGTTTTATCAAAACAATTGAAATAAACTTAACTGTTAATAGGAGAATCCACAGCAGATTTAAGTATGATAACATTGTGTGGCAGAATACCTGCCATAAACATCTTTCCATGCCTCAAAATGCAATGTCATTCTCTGAAGAAATATTAAAATTTTAAATGTAATGGTATGTATAGTACAGAATAGTAGAATAACAAAACACAGATCACCTTGGATCAAGAAAAAGCAGGAGATAATCTTAAAAAATTGTGTACCTACCTAGTCAAGTCACCTTTATTTTAAACAGCACTTGACTTAATTCAATACAGATTGTTTCAAAGGAGCTTTTAAGAGATAAACAGGAAAATAATGATTCAATAATGCAACCAGAATTAAATTCTGCTGTTTTAAATCAGCTCTAAAAAGACAATATTAAACCGTCATTGTATCCGTTAGTTTTCTTCTTCTTCTTCTTCCTCCTCCCCAATGGGAGTCTATGGCAGCCCTATCAACGGAACATGATGAAATTTGGCACAATTGTAGAGATGCTCATGAATAGTGATTGGACCAAATTTGGAGTAGAACCACCAGTTCAAAAATTCACTCTTATAAAGGTTATAACTTTTGAACCATTTAGAAAAATAAATCTTAGTACATCTGATTCATCTTTCATGCTGAATCAGAGGATACCGAATCTGTCAATATCGGATGAACCAGGTGTCCACCATGTTGAATTTTGTCATAAATTGCAATATATTTTGAACTATTTGATATATCGTCACAAAAATTGGTACGTATCATCATCAGAATATCCTGAAGGTACATCTTAGCGTTCCAGAGATATATAACGATTTTTGCACAAATGCTTATAACTTTTGAAAACATTGTCCAAAATTTGTATGCTTTATGTCATTTTATTCCCTGGCTAATGCAAATTCAGACAGTGTGTCATTTGTCACTTTCCTTAAATTCACCTGTCTGCCATATTGAAGTAAATGAAAAACAGTTTCGCTACTCCTGCAAATTTTGTCAATTTTTGTCCAAAATCTGCTCAGATGATCTTTGGACCGAGCCGCACAGAAATGACTGCACTGATTTTTGATATTCGCTACCGTTCCCGAGATATTCATCTCCGAATGTGACCTTGCTTGTGTTTGTTGTCTTATGTTAGTTAGCTTAGCATGCTAATCAGGTGAATTTCTTTCTAATGTGGCTCTCAGCTATTAGGTTAACCATAAGCTTCATTAACATGAAGTTAGCTTAGCATGCTAATATGGTTAACATGTTAAAGGGGTGATGAACTGAGAAATCAAATTTTCCTTGAGTTTTTGACATATAAGAGGTCATCATACTTTAAGAATATACTGTAGAGCTGAAAACTTCCTTGTTAGTCCAATAAAAGCTTTATTGACACCAGACCCAGCAAATGACAGGATTTTCAAAGTGGGGATATGACGTCAAAGGGCAGCAAGCACCGCCTCGGCAGAAATAGATCAACGCCTACTTCAACCACTTTTTTTTTTTAACCCCCGCCCACCGATTCGCATGTGACATGCAATAGAATAGGTAGCCTAAGTAACATAGGCCTACATGGTGTTAAACCGGATCAAGCTACCAAGCAATAAACATGCCGTTGAGGATTACAATATATTGTGCAGTGCCTGGACTCAACAGTAATGCAACAACATGTAAGTAACGGTGTTAATTCTAATGCCTGATCTGATATTAATGATTCAAGTACAGTCAGATGTTTTTTGTCTGTGTCAGTAAATCAAACCTGTGACTAAATGTCAACTTGCGTTGTTTCTCTTAGTAGGATGAAAATAATATGTTATCTAACTGTGATTAAATTATATAAAGAAAGCAATCAAAGAAAGCTCCCTTTGCAATCGTTGGAGCAGCATGCGCTGAAGCTGTCTGTGAGTTTATCAGTGACTGACGTGCAAAACTCCCATTTTATTAAACAAATCTCTTAGTTATATCACGTTTGCACTGTTAGTGAAGATGAAAGCATTTGTTAGTGTACAGAAATTGAGTTGCAATGATGAGATCACTTCTTTCATGTGCTCAAAAACATGTCTGTGATCGGCTACACAGTGTTCTGCAACCCTTCATGCCATGATCTAAATATGCCATAGATCTAAATGTAATGCAACACTTTTCACAATTAGTTAACCTTGAGAGCTATAATAAAACATGCTAAAAGAGAGAGTAATACTTGGCTATTTCAAATGGAAAGATATTAGTTAATCACAGCAGTGGGCATTTACACTGAATTCTCACAGCAGACACGCCCCTTAAAACAGAGTTTTAAGGGGCGTTCAAGGGGCGAACAGAGTTCCGTTCAAACCAGAGGGCTAAAATCAGGGTAGGAAAAATGCCTTTTATTTATACATTATGACAATTTTGGATGTAAAGCATACTAATATTATAAGTGCACCCCAGGAAACATTATAAAACAATATAACAATGCAGTTCATGACCCCTGTAAATAATGTTTTTTTTTGTTGTTGTTGTTGTTGTTCATTCTCATACTAAAAGTTTTCTTCAGCAGCTTGGGGAATGTGCATCCTCAAGTAGCTCAATGTTTAAAGCCAGATATCTGAGAAGCATCCAGGTTTGAATCCAGGGTGGAGCAGTTTTATGAAATTGTGTGTTTTGATCCCTTTATTGCCTGTTGGATTAGAAATATATTTTTTTTATTCATGCTGTGTTCATTTTCATTTAATCTGTGCATACTGAGTTCATACTTTACATGCTGTTTTTCATATTCGTTCAATTTCTGCTCCTCATTGCACCACAACATGAGTTGCAGAATGATCTAAACTTAAGTTATTAAATGTAACATTCAGTGCATTTTTATAAAAATTCTTTATTTTGAGTTCAGTTTCACATGAACTACTGAACTTCAGCATTTGTATGAATGTTCACCTGCCCAGTGGTGCAATTAGATGAGTATTAGACACCTAACCACAGAGGTTGTGGGTTTGAATCCTGTGTGGGGCAACTTTATACAATTGTGTGTAATGAGTCATTTTGATTCCTTTATTATCCATATAAGCACTGTACTAATCTTTATTCTTCTTGGAATAGACAAAAGTGCTTTTTGTTCATTCTGTGTTCATTCTCATCTGAACTTCTGTTCATTTTGAGTTCATTCCCACCCGTGCTTCTGAACCAGCTGTTTTCCATGTACGTTCAATTTCTGCTGTTTTTTGCTCTTCCTGCTTCGCATTGCGCTACAGCCCTTTCTGGGGTTTGGCCCTGTATTGCTGCTTGCAGCTATATTTCAGTTCATTAAATCAGTTTAGTGTTGATACACTTAGGTTCAATAACTATGTAAAGTCTATCAATTATGAAATGAGTTCAATTCAGGTATAAAGCAGCTCTGCAGAAAACAGTGATGTCATCTTAGCTAAGTTGAGTTCTCATCCCATGAGTGTCAGTGCAGTCAGTAATATCAGTAATATAGTTGAATATTAAGTGTCCCCAAATGAGCATGCCAGAGGTGACAGTGTCAAGGAAAGCTAACTCCTTCAGGTGACAGAAATAGAGAGGAAAAAGAAAATCTTTGGAGAAGCCATAATCAGTCGGGGGGCTAGTTCTTCTCTGGCAAGCAAACGCAAACAGTTGAAAATATTCAATCCAGTTCTTTCTGCTTGAAGATTGGATTCGTCACGCTGGTATGGAGACCAAGCTGGTCAATAAACTTTTAGTTTCCTTTCTAGAAAGTATTTTAAATGAATCTTAAATGAACATGTTGCTTAATTCAAATTACTTCATAAAACAGTGTACTTACATGGATTAGAGGTGTATTTACACTCTGACATCCCAGGCCCTCGTCCTGAATAAGAGTAAAACCAGAATAAACACAGAGGAACACTACAGAAGCATACTGTCAACTTTGAAAGAGTCTATAAAAGGAACTGATGTTTGGTGTTTTTTTGTTTTTTTTTCTAAATGAGCATTAGATAAAAATGAACTGGATTGTACAGAACATTTACCTGCAGCACATCTCTTCTTCCTCCATATGAGTGCAGGTATGATGAGAACAGCCACACACTTTAACACCAGCACACTGATAACTACAGACAGACTGAAGGATCCTGGGTCACATTCACCCACACCTGAAACTGTGAAAAAAGGGCAATATAAACATCAGGAAAATAATTTAAGCTACAGACAAATATCAGAATGATTTACACAAGTTAAAGTTAATTTTCTTTAAAGGGTGGTTCAATGCGATTTCACTTTTTTTTAACTTTAGTTAGTGTGTAATTTTGCTGCTTGAGAATAAACAGTATCGTACTCGGTTACTAACGTAACCTCGGTTCCCTGAGATACGGAACGAGTACTGCGTATGGGGAAAGGTCTCCTTTTTCCCCGTTACCGAAGCCTTTTTCAATAACGCAGTGTAACTGCATCGTCATTGGTTCACTCATAGACAAGTTGTTGAACCAATGACGGTGCGGCATAGCTGCGTGGCCTATGGCGACAAAGCCCACGAATATTCCCGCCGAAATTGGGCGGGGTAGCTATATAAGCAGGCGCTTCGCCATAGGATTTCAGGTCATTCGACTGAAGCGACAACACTGAAGCTGCAGCCTCGTGGCACGGCATGTAACGCAGTACTCGTTCTGTATCTCAGGGAACCGAGGTTACGTTACAAACCGAGTACGTTCCCTTTCGATACTTCACTCGTACTGCATATGGGGAACGAATTCAACCGCGCCGTGCCACGGCAGGGAACGACTGGACTTGTTTTGGACACTTGTCTTGGACACGATTTTAAGAATTGTTTCCAAGTGTCTGCTTTGTCTTGCTTTGCTTTTGTCAAGTCAAGAGCCGCTTTAATTTTCTTCTCAACTTCATTTGTCTCCGTTTCTATTACACGCCAAATCCCACCGTTTCCCGCGGGTCTCCGGCAAAGTTTTCTGACTGCCCTCTCCCGCCCGCAGCAAAGGTAAAACCGCCCGCTCCCGCAAGATTTGCGTTGGGTCCCGCGGGAGCCCAAACCCAATGCAGCCCTCTAGCTCTAACTCCTATGGGGCAGTTGAGGCCCATAGAGGAGTAACAAAGAGTAATAGCATCGACTATCTGACACGCAAGACGTTGCTTTGAGACTGAAGACCCTTTGGTGCGGCCACCAAAGCAGATAAAGAGCTGATCGGATTGCCGGAAAAGCTGTGATCGCTCAACGTAGGTCCTTAATGCCCTGACGGGACAGAGCAATTCCAGCTCTCGCTCATCCGACGAGGGAGGAAGCACTGAGAGGGAAATGATCTGTGCTCTGAATGGAGTCAAGAGCACCTTAAGGAAGTAGCCTAGGTTTCAAAACGACCTGCCAGTCGCCAACACACTTAACCGATGCTAGTGCAAGTAGCAGAGCGGTTTTGAGCGTCAGGGGCCTGAGGTCAGCTGAACACAGTGGCTCAAAGGGAGGCCCTTTGAGAGCTCTGAGGACCAAAGAGAGATCCCAGGTGGGAACGGTGAGAGGATGAGGTGGATTCAATCGCCTAGAACCTCTCAAGAAACGCACCACAAGGTTTCGTCCCACTGACTAGCCAGCGATAGGAGGGTGAAACGCTGCAATGGCTGCTACGTAAACTTTGAGCGTCGAAGGGGTGCGACCTGTTCTAAACGCTCCTGGAGAAAAGACAGTATCGGAGATACATCACACTCCACTGGGTTTATGTTGCGTACAGAACACCAGCCATCAAAGACTGACCATTTCGGGTGTAGAAGCGTCTCGTGGACGGAGCTCTCGCCTGAGAGATGGTATTCAGTACGTCCCCGGGGAAGTTAGCAGGCTCCCATCGAGGGACCAGAGGTGCAGAGCCCAGAGTTCTGGCTGGGGATGCCAAATCGTCCTGTTCGCCTGAGAGAGGAGGTCCCGCCTCAGGGGGATCGGCCATGGAGCTTTCGTGGAAAGCCTGAACAGCTCTGAGGACCAAACTTGTCACCTCTAGAGCAGGGCCACCAGGAGGACTCTGTGCTTGTCTTCCCTGATTCATCTTATGATCTGCGAGATCAGAGCAATCGGGGGAAAAGCGTAAAGGAGGGTGCTGGGCCAGACGTGAGCCAGCGCAATGTCCATCTTCGAGAAATAAATTGGGCAGTGAGAGTTGTCTTCTGAGGCGAAGAGGTCTACCTCTGCCTTCCCGAAGAACTCCCAGATCGTGAGAACCGTCTGGGGGTGGAGCATCCACTCGTCTGAGGGGACATTGCTCCGGGATAGCATATCTGCTCCCAAGTTTGTTCTCCCGGTTGTGTGAGTCACTCTGAGCGACTGAAACCTCGGTAATGCCCATTCCAGAAGACGCTTCGCCAGAGCGCATAAGCGGCTGGACGAAAGACCACCCTGGTGATTTATGTATGACACCATTGTCATGCTGTCCGACTGGACTTAAAACGTTGCGTCCCGTTAGGTGTGTCTAAAACGCCTGAAGGGCTCGAATCACTGTCAACATCTCGAGGCAGTTGATGTGCAGATGGCTTCTTCGTGAGACCGCCAGGCATGAGGAGGGACCCTGAACTTCAACCAGTATTGCAGAGGCCGCATCCGAAGAAGGCCGAGCTGCAGAACTGGGAAGGCGGAAGCCATCAGCCTCTGGATGTACTTCAGAGGGAGCGCGCTCTGGCGATACTACAGCCATACAGGCTGAGTCGAAGACTGCACCCAGGAACATTATACGTTAGCTGGGGAGCAGTGAGCTCTTGGCAAAGTTGACCCTGAGACCCAGGCACTCCATGTGGCTGAGTAGCACGGATCTGTGATGCTCCAGCTCGGCTCGTGACTGGGCTAGGATGAGCCAGTCGTCGAGAAATGTGAGAACCCTGATTCCCAACTGTCTCAGTGGGGAAAGCGCCACGTTCACGCACTTGGTAAAAGTGCGAGGAGCTAGGGACAGCCCGAATGGAAGAACCATATATTGGCAAGCCACACCTTCAAATGCGAATCTCAAGAATCGCCTGAGATGGGGGGCTATCTGGATGTGAAAGTATGCATCTTTCAGGTCAAGCAAGCAGAACCAGTCCCCGGGGCAAACCTGCGCGAGGATCTGCTTCAGCGTTAACATCTTGAACTTCCATCTCATGAGGGAAAGGTTCAGGAGTCTGAGGTCTAAGATGGGTCTGAGACCGCCATCACTCTAGGGAATGAGGAAGTAATGGCTGTAAATTGCTCTCTGAGGGAAGACAATTTCTATAGGCCCCTTCTCGAACAGAGACATCACTGAAGTGGGAAGCACCCTGCAAAAACGCGGGGGTCTGAGAGCAAACTGGAGCGATTAGCCTTGAGATATTATCCCCAGAAACCACGTGATACTCCGGGGATGGACAGCCAGGCCCGCGTGACAAGTGGTTGAATGGCGCCGGTTGGTGGGCTGCTGCAGAAACTCAGCGCAAACAGCAGAATCAGCTCCATTAATAGAGTATAAAAACATGTTTCTCGCCCGAGTCCGGGGAGAACGTCACGTTATATTTCTCAATCGACGCGGCTTGCGGGGCGGAACCGGCGAGCAACGCGCGTTGAGATAAGGAAAAATACACTCACACAAATAGAAAATGTATCATGAGTCTCTCCTAAGTCAAGAGCATCATGTCAAATTCAGCTGAGAGATTCAGTTAACTTCTGCAAAAATCTGCTATATAAACTGAATGTTTATAACATGGGTGTCACCCAAGAGGGGGGAGAGCGACATGTTATATTTCTCAATAAACGCGGCTCGCGGGCAGAACCGGTGAACAATGCATAGAGAAGACTCAGTGCAAACAGCAGAAAGATGCTCCATTAAATTAAGCATATAACATGTTTCTCACCCAAGCTAGGGAAGACAGACATGTCATATTTCTGAATTAACGTGGCTCGCGGGGGAGGGACCGGCGAGCGATGCACATAGAGATAAGGAGAAATAAACTCACTCAGATAGAAAATATATCATGAGTCTCACCTAAGTCAGGGGAGAGCATCATGTCAAATTCAGCTGAGAAAGCGAGAGCTTGTATCCTTAACGAACACGGTTTGCGGGAGCTCAGTCCGCTGCCGGAGCCTCTACGACGGCGGCGAGAACTTCTCCCAGGCGAGCTTCTTCCAGGCGGCGAAGGCTTCAGCCGGAGATCAGCAAAGAGCGATATGAAGTCGTCGCTGAAGGAGAGACAACTGAAATCCTATGGCGAAGCGCCTGCTTATATAGCTACCCCGCCCATTTCGGCGGGAATATTCGCGGGCTTTGTCGCCATAGGCCACGTAGCTATGCCGCGCCGTCATTGGTTCAACAACTTGTCTATGAGTGAACCAATGACGATACAGTTACACTGCCTTATTGAAAAAGGCTTCAGTAACAGGGAAAAAGGACACCTTTCCCCAACCGCAGTACAAGTGAATTATCGAAAGGGAACTGCAAAGTTACAGCACTGAAAGTTAAATGCAAATGGAGATATTGTCTTTTAAAGTTATGGTAGTTTAATGCCTACAAAAACGACCGGTTTGGAATACAACAAGCTTCTTCCCGGGTCGGTGACATCATAAACCCTGCAAAACACGCCCCCGGGAACACGCAACAAAGTGGGCGAGGCCATGTCGCACAGCATAATGGAAGCGGAAGAGTTGTCGGACACGAGCGGCACGACGCATCAATAGACAATAGAACCCATTATAATCTGTGATATTTTCTACACTGGATGCAGCGCTGAAGACAGCCTCCAGAATCTACACAAGTTCAATGCTGGATTTGCACAAAGGCTTTTAATGAAAGATGAAGCAGTTCTCACTTTAAAAGCAGAAGCTGCTGTTTATCGCCCCAACCTGTAAGTATGTTTTATTGTTTGTACATGTCTTTTAAACATATAGTTCTGTTTCTATTTTTGGTTGCATCAAGGGCATAGACAAAGAGCAACTTGTTTTTGCTTCACTAGCCAGTTTTAAATTCTAGTGTATAATTGTTACTTCAACAATCTATGTTCATAGACAAACAGTTGTTCATGCTGTTAATTAAACGCTACCTTTACAAAAATGCTACTACTCAGTCATGTATTCGGCTACAGTAAAGCTTTAATCAGGATAAAACAGTATATTGAAAGCTAACTAACAGCAGTGACAGCATATCTAAACACTTTGACACAAATACAAAATGAAATACCATCAATTTGATTTGGCTCAATTTGAAACAGCAATACAATCGCCATTATTTACATTTCCATTGAAGCCCACGTAACCGGTAACAAATGGTAAGGGGCGTGCCGTTTCCAGACGCTTCAGCAAATCACGATGAATCTGGATAGACTGGGCCTGCTAACCAATCTGAGCACATTGCGTATTTTGGAGGGAGCGGCTTCTTAGAAGCAGGAAGTCAAACAAGCCGTTCGAATGACAATGGAAACAGAGGTGTAGAATAGGCCTACTCACTTTAAAAAAATTTCTACTCCCAATTTGTTTTTTGAAATATAAGCATTTAAATGGTGGCTGTCAACTTGACAGATTTATTCAAACATGCACTATAAGGGCTAATGAAGAACATTAAAAATTATAATTAATATGTATTATAGTGCATTTAGCAAAATGATCATCTCTCTAGTTTTTCTAGCTGACTAATGAGTTTATCGTAACTTATGCTGCGTTCCAGGCAGGTTTTTGAGCCCGTAAGTCACGACTTTGTAGCGTTCCAGGAAAGTCACGCCAAACTACTTAAAAGTGTACATGGCGGACGGGGCTTATGCTCATTTACAATTATTTCTATCACCAAAGGTGCTTATTCCTTGCTTATTTGAGGGAAACAGAGGAGGAAAACTGAGCATAAGGCAAGAGAAGCTGTTATACCTTTTATTTTACCGTGCACTGGCATAAACACTGCATCCATTGGGGCTGCCATTGTTGTTTCGCGGGCTATGTGACATCAGAACCCGTAACTGGGAGTACATCGATCTAGTACGAGTTCACGGGTGGGAAGTCACAGCTTTGACTGCTGTTCCAGTGCACTTTCACGGGTAGAAGGTTGGAAAAACACTGGTTGCCTGGAACGCGGCATAAATATGTTTGTTCTGAGGTAACGTTAAATGTGATGTTACGTGACCAGCTGTTTTATTAACGTCTTTCCATGGTTGAAACACTGATTGCGCGAATACATGAGACATGATACGGATTTCGTTAAGTACAGTATCTTTTATCATACCTTAAGAAGTTCATTCATGTTAATTTCGCGCTGTAACCGGTATTAAAGCGGAGAAGAGAATCAGTTCATGTGCGCTTCAAGCTGCCGCTTCTCTTGAACTGATGAGGCACTACAGTCACAACCATAGACATATAATAAACACTAGACGCCCTATTGGCCGCTGGACCGTACGTCAACGGCGCCGCCATGTTGTGCGGGGCAACGTTCCCATAACGCTCATAACTGGAACTGAGAAAAATGCCTGCTTCGTGTGCTGTTTGGGGCTGTACAAATCGCTGCACAACTGAAAACCGGTCTCAGGGAATAACCTTTCACAGGTAAGACTTAACATTTGTTTCTGGTTGTATTTTCATTATATAATTGATAGTAGCTGGCCACCGGAGTCAGTCAGACTAAAATAGCTAGCGTTGTCACTAGTTAGCTGTGAAAGTTGAGACGTGAGTGTACATGATTTCTAATATAGTTTTAGCTTATGTTATTTTATAAACTAAAGTTTAAATATGCATCTCTATTTTATTAAAACCGACTTTTATGACAAGTACTCGTTACGGCTAGGTGACTGATATTTTGTTAATCTTAATCTAACCCTTAGGTTAGTTAGCTTTTCACACATTTAAGGTTTCACAAAGACAACGAGTTGAGAAGTAGCTAGAAGGGAAGTTTACCGACTCATCTACATTATTTAAAAGTTTGCCATTAAATGGTGATTTGTTTATATTTTTATTTCTTTTTCAGCCCATTGCCTCAAGGAAAGCTGAGGAGAGCCTGTCAGTGGACTGTTCTCACCATTTCCAAGAGACTGATGGAAAATATATAGCCTTTTGTTGTTATTATTATTATTATTATTATTATACCAATACTATATTATTATTATTGTAGTCACTATTTAATTTACTATTTTTATTATTGTCTATATTATTCTGCAATTGATATTACATTGTATTTGCGATTATTATTATTATACCACTATTATTATCAATCTATTATAGTTATGATGTTATTATTGTCTATATTCTGTAAATGATACTACATATTCTATTGCTATTATTATAGTATTATTATACTATATGCTATTATCAATATATTATTATATTATATTATTGTACTTATACTATTTTATAAATGTTCTATTCATTACTATTTTATTTGCTGTATACTGTTTGTTTATTGACAATATTATATACTACATAAACTACTTCTTATTGTGTATAACAAACTATTTACTATTCTCAATTTCTTTATTTGCATTGCACTGTAGTTGTACCATCATATGTATTACCATAAAGGATCCATCAGTTATCTTTGTTGTTGTATGTTTTTGGAGTATCTTTCTGTAAATATCTGTATCATTTTAGTGCTATAAAATACAGAAAGCAGCCTGTGTGATTTGTATTTGATGATTTGTTTAATTTTATCAATGGTGGTCAATTCTAAGCTCAAAAAAAGCTAAAATTGCGTTAAAGACAGAAAATCCCTTTTTTACAATAAGAAAACTTTATTTAATTTAATGTGAAAATTAAATTATATCTCAGTATGGGCGTTTTCACAATTCTTATGCAAGAATAAAGCAGTCAAATACATGACAAGCCTGAGCTTTGACTATTTCTTAATTAAAATAAATATTTTATATGTCTAACTATAGAGATCTTAAGTAACTAGAACTTTTTGTACACCACGTACATTATAAACCACTGAAATTGGTTGATAAATGTAAACGTTATTTTCGTTTTTATCCAGAAAAACCGCAGCTCGTCCGTTTACTTGTGTTTGTTAACAGCGCAGTCTTGCCCCGCACAATATGGCGGACTCGTTGACGTATCGCAGCAACAGTCCAAAGCGGCCAATAGGGCGTCTAGTGTTTATTATATGTCTATGGTCACAACCATGGTCATAACACATTAAAGCACTTCTGCGTCATCTTAACGAGACAATCAAAGAGGAGTAAATTGTGCAAGCTGCACCATTTGTTTAGCGTTAGTTTATTTATTTATTTATTTTAGGTTTATGTAGGCTATATTGTATTTTAAACATTTGAATGGACTGATAAAGGGAGCTGTAAAGTATTTTTGTAGAAGTACAATGTCGTTTTGACCATAATAATGTACCAAATCTAACTCATATAAATATTACAGTAGTATAGAAAAAAAATACTATATATACATTTATAGGTAAAATCGAACTCTATAACTTCCTGTACCCATTCTGTGACGTCAAAGAATTTCCCTGTGCAAAGGATCATAGGTGCCCGAAGTGTCCATTGGGTGTACCCTTTGAAATCCTTCATTCCGAAGGGCCCTTTGAAGTGGCCAGTTTTGAGCACTTTGGTTTGGAACGACCCTTCAACATGGCGGCCTTCGGAGGGCGATATATCCCATTTGGAACGCACTGAGAGTGTACAATTTCAGCAAGGCTCGCCCCGATCGGCCTGACGGGGGCGCTACAGTGGTCAAAAGTACGAAATGGCTCATAACTCCTGAACCATGCAGCCCTGGGTATACATAGAATATCATCAAAAAGTTGATTTATTTCACTAATTCAATTCAAAAAGTGAAACTTGTATATTATATTCATTCATTACACACAGACTGATATATTTCAAATGTTTATTTCTTTTAATTTTGATGATTATAACTGACAACTAAGGAAAATCCCAAATTCAGTATCTCAGAAAATTAGAATATTGTGAAAAGGTTCAATATTGAAGACACCTGGTGCCACACTCTAATCAGCTAATTAACTCAAAACACCTGCAAAGGCCTTTAAATGGTCTCTCAGTCTAGTTCTGTAGGCTACACAATCATGGGGAAGACTGCTGACTTGACAGTTGTCCGAAAGACGACTATTGACACCTTGCACAAGGAGGGCAAGACACAAAAGGTCATTGCAAAAGAGGCTGGCTGTTCACAGAGCTCTGTGTCCAAGCACATTAATAGAGAGGTGAAGGGAAGGAAAAGATGTGCTAGAAAAAAAAAAAAAAGTGTACAAGCAATAGGGATAACCGCACCCTGGAGATGATTGTGAAACAAAACCCGTTCAAAAATGTGGGGGAGATTCACATAGAGTGGACTGCAGCTGGAGTCAGTGCTTCAAGAACCACTACGCACAGACGTATGCAAGACATGGGTTTCAGCTGTCGCATTCCTTGTGTCAAGCCACTCTTGAACAACAGACAGCGTCAGAAGCGTCTCGCCTGGGCTAAAGACAAAAAGGACTGGACTGCTGCTGAGTGGTCCAAAGTTATGTTCTCTGATGAAAGTAAATTTTGCGTTTCCTTTGAAAATCAGGGTCCTAGAGTCTGGAGGAAGAGAGGAGAGGCACACAATCCATGTTGCTTGAGGTCCAGTGTAAAGTTTCCACAGTCAGTGATGGTTTGGGGTGCCATGTCATCTGCTGGTGTTGGTCCACTGTGTTTTCTGAGGTCCAAGGTCAACGCAGCCGTATACCAGGAAGTTTTAGAGCACTTCATGCTTCCTGCTGCTGACCAACTTTATGGAGATGCAGATTTCATTTTCCAACAGGACTTGGCACCTGCACACAGTGCCAAAGCTACCAGTACCTGGTTTAAGGACCATGGTATCCCTGTTCTTAATTGGCCAGCAAACTCGCCTGACCTTAACCCCATAGAAAATCTATGGGGTATTGTGAAGTGGAAGATGTGATATGCCAGACCCAACAATGCAGAAGAGCTGAAGGCCACTAACAGAGCAACCTGGGCTCTCATAATACCTGAGCAGTGCCACAGACTGATCGACTCCACGCCACGCCGCATTGCTGCAGTAATTCAGGAAAAAGGAGCCCCAACTAAGTATTGAGTGCTGTACATGCTCATACTTTTCATGGTCATACTTTTCAGTTGGCCAAGATTTCTAAAAATCCCGTCATTGTATTGGTCTTAAGTAATATTCTAATTTTCTGAGATACCGAATTTGGGATTTTCCTTAGTTGTCAGTTATAATCATCAAAATTAAAAGAAATAAACATTTGAAATATATCAGTCTGTGTGTAATGAATGAATATAATATACAAGTTTCACTTTTTGAATGGAATTAGTGAAATAAATAAACTTTTTGATGATATTCTATTATATGACCAGCACCTGTATAACAAGTTGTGGGTCAACTTCATGCATTGACCTAAACTTTACTTCCCCTGAGCTTGCCATAGTGGGAGAATGGAATATAATGTATAGATATACTATTGGAAGTGACCATGTTCTGGGATTGGGAGAAGGCTAATTAAAGAACTGGGTTATTGTTACGATTGGGTCCTCTGCACCAGATCTCCCGGGCTGCCAGAGGGAGCCCTCTCCAGAGTACTAGTCACATTCGGACTACATTTCCCATAGATCCACATACCTGGACTGATCACGCCTGCACCTGTCACCAATCACCTTATTACCACACACTACTTAACATGCCCTCTCACTACAGTTCTTTGCGAAGTCTTGATCAGCCACGGTTATCATTTCTGAGCGTCTGTTACTGATTGTCTGCCTGTTACCGATTTGATTGTTATTCTGGACTGTGATTCTTGCTGCCTGTCTATTGACTTGCCTGATATCGTTTATCCCTGTCTGCCGCCTGCCTTGAACTTCTGCCTGCCCCTGTTTACCCTGTCAGTCGCCTGCCACGACCCCTTGCCTGTATTCTGGTTTATGATTCCTGTATTGCCCTTGTTGTTGAATAAACTGCAAATGGATCATCACCCGTCTGAGTCGTTACAGTTATAGACCAAAGAAATATAATTATATAAAAGCAAAATGGGATGAATTTAAGCATATTATGCCAATATTGAAGCCTGGTAAAAATGCAGGAGATCCCAGCTCTTATCGCCTAATTGCTCTTACATCTGTACTATTTAAAATAATGGAACGAATGGTTACTGATAGATTAGTTTACATTTTGGAGTAACAGGAGTTCTTTACTCCTTATCAAAGTGGTTTTAGAATTGGTAGATCCACAATGGATTCTGTTTTATTATTAGATCAAGATATTAAAAAGAGCTATGGCTAATAAAGAAACAGTTGTGGGAGTTTTTTTTAGATATTGTAAAAGCATATGACATGGTATGGAAGGAGGGGCTGGTGATTAAGTTGTATGATGCAGGAATTAGAGGTAGGATGTTAAATTGGATAAATAATTTTGTGAAGGAGCGCACTATTCAATTAAAAGTAGATCACTTTCCAGTGAGGAAAAGGTGGTAAATGGAACCCCCAGGGTAGTGTAATCAGCCCAGTGTTATTTCATGTGATGATAAATTATATTTTGAGTAAACTGGAAGGGAATTTTGGTTTGTCATTATTTGCTGATGATGGGGCTGTATGGAAAAGAGGGTGTAATTTGAGGTATATTTATAAACAGTTAAAGCAGGCAATTAATACAGTAGCAATGGTTCCCAACCACATTCCTGGAGGCTCCCAACACTGCATGTTTTGCATGTCTCCTTTGTCTGACACACCCATTTTAGATCTCTGAGTCACTACTAATGAGCTGATAACCTTAATCAGGTGTATTTGATTGAGGAGACATGCAAAATGTGGTGTTGGTGGGCCTCCAGGGGTGCTTCTCAATTCTTATTTGTGCATCCTCGTTTCCTTTCCCTGCGTCTTAGCTCCACCCCTTCAGGATGTGAGGGAAGGACACAAGGAAAAGAAGCGAGGACAGGGGAATTGAATCAGGTGAAATGATATATCCTCGCTCCCTTTAGCGTCACTTCAAAGCGTCATTAGTTGCACTTGAGGAATCTACCCATGTTGTTAAAGCTTGGTTATTTAAAAAAAATATATAATAAATATTAATAAAGCAAGATGCCCCATTGAAATATGTGAGATATAAATTTATTTAAACTGTAAAAATAAAGCATACATTTAAATTACTGTGACAGATATGAAGGGGGAGGAGAATGTATACATGCGTCAGGTTTCTCAAGGAGAAAGACTTCAGCAAAGAATGCACCTGTGTATTATCCTCGCTCATAACTCCTCTGGAAGCTTCCTCACTCCTCGTTCCTCACCTCCTTGCTGTGCAATTAGAGAATTGAGATGTCCTTCAAGATGGCTGAGCTTGATCGGTTTCCAGGTCATAGGATGGAGGACGGAGGAGCGAGGAAACGAAGAGGGATATTGAGAAGCACCCCAGGAATGTGGTTGGGAACTACTGCAGTAGAGACTTGGGCAGAGGACTGGGGATTAAAATTTCTGTTTCAAAATCCAAATATTTGGTTTTAAAAGAGTTAATCCAGAACAGGGATTAAAGATTTATAACTCACCCATTGAAAGGGTTAAATCATTTAAATTCTTGGGAGTTTGGTTTGAGGAGAGAATGTCTTGGAGGGTATACATAGATCAAATAGTTAATTGCGTATTAACTTTAGATTGCGATTACCAAATAACATGTCTTTTTGACAGAACTAGTAGCAATTTTGTGGGCCCTTGGGTGGGTGGAGGGACAAAGACCTGGGAAAAATTCCACTGTTCAGATTCCAATGCCACACTAATGTAAATAAATGGTAGGAAGTGTGAGGCCAGACAAGGGGTGCTTCTCAATATCCCTCCTCGTTTCCTCGCTCCTCCGTCCTCCATCGTATAACCCAGAAACCAATCAAGCTCAGCCCCTTCTGCTCCGGACAGTGACGCTGATGACGTGTTATCTAGTGTGCCCGAGCTTCGATACAGTCTGAGGGAGACGTATGCTGTATTCAAGCTATTCTACATTGTTTGTATTTTTGTATTGCTATATTTTTTAAAATGGTGAGTAGGTGTGCATGTCGCGGATGTCCTAATCACGTCACTGTCCGGAGCAGAAAGGGGCGGTAATGCACCAATAAGCTGGATACCAACCGCCGTAAAACAGGAAAGAAGAAGAAGAAGCAGCAGCAGCGTCACTGTGGAGTGAAAGCGGATATACAACAGACCCATAAGAGAAGACAATGCTGAATAAAGTCGTAGTTTTTGTTATTTTTGGACCAAAATGTATTTTCGATGCTTCAACAAATTCTAACTAACCGACTGATGTCACATGGACTACCTTAAAGATGTTTTTATTACCTTTCTGGACATGGACAGTATACTGCACATACATTTTCGATGGAGGGACAGAAAGCTCTCGGACTGAATCTAAAAAATCTTAAACTGTGTTCCGAAGATCTTACGGGTGTGGAACGACATGAGGGTGAGTCATTAATGACAATTTTCATTTTTGGGTTAACTAACCCTTTAATATAATTTAAACAGATGAGTTATAAAAATAAAATAAAAAATCACCCCCCTCACAGTTGTCATGAAGGGAAAAATTAGCTGTATAGACCAAAACTATAGTTTTTGTACCAGGCTGTAAACATTTTTTTCTGCTGTAAAGTTGAGCATTTTAACATGGGGGAGATACAGGTTTGAGCCTGTCTCTATCAGCCAGTTGATGAATTGCAGATTGTCACTTCTGTGTTGGCTTCAAGAGAGACCGTGGGAGGTTGCCGCCTGGAAGGAATACGTGATATATGCACTTAATGTTTCTGTGCACTAGAAGGCACTCTAGTTCACTTCCTTGTATGATGTGTTGAAGTAAGCAAGGCAGTGTTTAGGTTATTGGGGGCCCTAAGCAAATCATCAGGAAGGGGCCCCGCGAACATTCCAGGTCCTTGTCCTGAATACAAGTGACACAGTGAAACCAGAATAAACACAGAGGAACACTACAAAAACATAAAACTTCATACTTTTAACTTTGATAGAGTCTCTAAAGCAGTGGTCGCCAACCCATCGATCGCGATCGACTGGTCGATCTTTATCATTGTTCCAGTAGCTCGCGAAAATAACATAAATATAAGTTACAAAAATACATTACATTTCTCCAGTCTTTGTACTGTATTTTTGTACTTATTTTATGTTATTTTCTGGAGCTACTGGGACAGACAGATAAAGGTAAATAGCCCACATTATGTCTGAGTCTGTAAACGGCTGTTAACAAGAGGGCAGAGACGCTGAAGACGGACGCGTAGAGGAGAAAATTCTGTAGCAGGCAGATCAGCTCACTGTACACAATGCTCGAAATATAGGAAGAAAATATAAATATTGAATTGGGGGTGATGGGTTATATGAATGAATCTCTAAAAGGAATTACTGTCTTCAGAAAAATTTCGATGGCAATGGCATTTTATTTTCCTCTTACCTCCGAATAAAGTAGCTAATTATTAGTGCATTTCAGCTTTGTTTACAGCGGTAACCAAGGAAACTGTATCACTGCTGCTCCATAAGTGCCACCTGCTGTCAGAGAGTGAATCTGCGTCTCATTCAGCCTGCTGTTTTTGTTTCAAGCTTTATTTGTGTGTGTAGCATTTATAATTTCACAAAGATAAAGTCAGACCATGCGTAGCATCTTTGTTTGGATTGTGATTAAAAAGCAGCTGTTCCCTCTAATTTGAAATGGCTATGTATTTTTGTTTATTATAATAATATTAATAATAATGATCTGCAACCAGTATCAGAATCGGCCAATTTGCTTGTAAAAATAAATAAATAAATCAGAATATACATTCACCACGAAAAAAATACTACATACTATCTGGGCTGTCTTTTTCTATCAAGTAGATCTCGTCTTTCAAAAAGGTCGAGGTCAGGGATCTTGGGCTTAAAAAGGTTGATGACCACTGCTCTAAAGGAACTGATGTTTGTTTTTTGTTTTTCTAAATGAGCATTAGATATAATGAACTGGGCTGTACAGAACATTTACCAGCAGCACATCTCTTCTTCCTCCATATAATAATGCAGTTATGATGAGAACAGCCACACACATTAACACCAGCACACTGATAACTACAGACAGAGAGGATGATCCTGGGTCACATTCACCCACATCTGAACCTGGGGTGGGAAAAAACAGTGAGATAAACAACAGGAAAATAATTTAAGCTACAGACAGATATTGGTATGATTTACACAAGTTATAGTAAAAAAAATGTTATTCAATCTAAAATTGTAATCTAGTATTGTTGCTTTTTCTGAAAGATTCTGTACACTATGTCTATGTCTTTTACACAATGGCAATAAAGTTTCTTGAATCTAATGTCTACTTTGTTATTCAGTAGTTTGTTTGTTCATGTGATTGTCAGTTTTTCATTACCAAACATAATGTCCAGTTTGTTGTCCAGATTGAGGTGCTTCATTGTACAGTTGTATTTGTGTCCCTCACATGGTTCTTCTACACTGATCACCAAACTCTTCCTCATCTGGTAAGTTCCATCTCCGTTGGGAAGAATCTCTCCTCCTGTGATCTGATCATCATCCACAAGCTGATCATCTCTGAACAGAGTCAGGTTAATGTGACGGGGGTAAAAACCAGTGGCCAGACAGCTGATCTGAAGCCCTTGAGAGTCCGTGAGTGTCTTCCTCATGAGTCTGACTCTGGGTTTCACTACAGAGAAGGACAAGAAGACTTACTGTTGTTAAACCGTTGCATAGGTTATTTATTTTTCGTTCTCATGATTCATAAAACAATCAGAGGCACATGTATTTTCTGTCAGCACAGCTGTTTGGGTCATATCTGTTGATTATGCCCTTTTCTATCTTAATTATACTGTTAATCAGGTTGATTCTCTCACCTTTTCTCATCACATTGTTCTTTTCCATATTCAGGTACCTCCGCAAAACTTTAATGCAAATAGGATGATAAACATTTTCAAATAAAAACTTTATTTGAAGTTGTTCCATTTGGTCCCATGGTATCCATGTCTTTTTCATTTGGATATCTTTTTTTTCCAGGTCATAGATAATCTCCTCCATATTTTGTCCATCAAAAGCATCCCAGAAATAAATTTGACCTGGTTTATCATCATTCAACAGTTCACATCCAGCAAGTCTCTGATGAACATGTACACCTTCAAATGAAGGAAAAATTTAATCCTCACTGATACTGACACAAAATAAAACATAGTGAACTGAAAATGAATACTGGACTTTACGATTACCCTCTTACTGTCTCACTTTAAAACCTTGAATAAAATAATAAAAACACATAGAAGCTACATTTGTTATTACATGATTTGTGTTTTAATAGTGATTTGTAGGCTATAGTTCTCACCATCTGTGATATTTAGGCGATTCTTAACATAAAAAGTTTTCATGTCATTATACATGTCCTTAAATATGACACCAGCATCACTTTTCTCTTCATCATAGTATTTTGAATCACTGTTAGAGCGATAGACAGGTTTCCATGTGACAGAGTCATAATATCCTATTTGCAGATCATCCAACATCAGCACAACACTGAACTCTGGAAATAGTGTCTGTCCAACTATATATGTTCCCAAAGCCATCAGTGAGTGAGAACCTGTGGATAGACAAGATCGAGAAAATAATATTAGTACAGTGTCAAATTAGGCCATAATATATGCCTATTCATTCCAGACTTATTTTCCTCTGGCATTATAAGTAAATATGATAAATATTGCATTGCATATTTGTAAACTGCAAAGTTAATCAGATACACATCCACATTAAAATATATGAGATGTAGGTTGAGTTTATGACAAGACCATGATACTACAACACTGTTAACAATATTAAAAAATAAAGCAGGAGTACAATTTTACAATTAACATGAAAAAAATGAACAGATATTTCACACACATATTTACAATTGTTCACAAGACAGACACATTATTATAAACCTGAGCTGCTCTACTTCCCAACTCAATATTTCTCCTTTTCTTTGTTATAGAAAAGCTTTTTAAAATCAGAAAAACTGTCCAACATTCACAGACGAAATACGAAAATTGCAACATTAAAGGGATAGTTCACCCAAACATTTAAATTGTTTACATTTACTCACTGTGCAAACTGACTTTCAAAAGTCATTTTGAAAAACAACTGAGTGGCTGTTGTTGTTGTTTACAAATAAATAATAAATTACAATGAAAAACCTATAAATGATAAATTGCCATCCTACTGTAAACATCGCTTGACACCTTCCTGCTTGCGCAAGGATATTCATGTTGACCTGTTTCAACAGAGTTTATAGGTTTAGGCAAAAACACTCAAAACCATTTGTTACCATCAACATCAAGTGTTTCTTTTAATGAAATAAAAATTAGTATCCACCTTATTTTTAAAGGTGCTAAAGAGGATGTTTTGTTTTATACATTTTTGCAATATTACATGAAACTGTCTTTACTAACTGATAAAAGAATATTTATTGATGCACTGAAAGGAATAATATTAATATACATCATCTGTGCACGAGGTAGGGCCTTAAAAACATCAGCCAATAGTTTACACGATCATCGCGTAAACTATTGGCCCTCTGGCTTGTCAATCACTGCCGTGACGTTCCTTGTGAGAGACGAGCGCGGCTGTGCGCTCCAGTAACTTTCCACACTCCACAGGCTCCACATGCAATGTTTTTGTCCGGAGACAGGAGTAACAACTGCAGATTATGAGTTACCTGTGGTGAGTCCGACATAATGAATCCACGAACACGACACAGCGAATGCCGGTGGTAAACACTCGTGTAAATAACCACTAGTATATTTTATTATAGATGTCTTTTATTTTGAAATTTGTATGGTGAAATGTTTAACTTCCGGTTTTGGGTTGCGCACATTTCCGCTTCCTTTGGAGGCGCGCGCGCCCTGGCTGGCTCAGTTTGCAGTGTACAGCTTGTCAGCCCAGATGCGGCAGTGGCTTCGGCACGGAGCGGTGAAAAAACGGTGAATTCATATTTGCAGCCCCTCCAAAGAGGCAAAAGGTATTTTAAATGGGTTGAGATAGGATCATTTTGTTTGATGGTGTGTTCGTTTTTGCATCAATGTAAGACAGCAGTATGTGAACAATGTTAGCTAATCGGTCACATGTTTAGTATGCATTTCAGCTCTTACGTTGGTGATATGGTGTATAGTTTAAGGTTCAAAAGGAAGGATTAAACATCATAAAACCATCAGTAAAAGTCTCATCCTTGTACAGTAAGAGCTTCTCCTCAGCGAGCTACAACGACACGGAAAATGGACGGTATCGAAGAGCAAACACGTAAGCTACAAACTGAAATCAATGAAAGGAGAGCTTTATTACATCAAGGAGATGCAGAGAGCATGTCAAGACAGGAATTAAAGGAAGATATTGAACGCAAAGAAAAACAATTAGCCAAACTTCATAAAATGGAGACTGCGACCGAGTTATCGTTACCCAGGCGTTCAGAGCGGCCTATTGTGCTAACGGAGAAAATGCTAGCCTACCAAAAAGACGAAATGATGAAAAAGGACAGAAAACTGATGAGTCTCTATGAACAATGGAAAGGGCTAATCAGAACATCCAGAGAAAACTTAAAAACTGACTTATCAGAGCACGAGTTATGTGTAATGGCCGATGATATTGAAAAGGGTTTGAACGACATGATGAAGGTGTACAGTGAAATAAGGGAGCGTACTATGCCATGCTCTGAAACAAGACGCAAAATGGACTCCTGTGAAGCAGTAACTAAGGACATTATGAAAATACTTAATGAACATATAACGGCAATAGACGGTGATTTTGATGCAAGTAGAGAAAAGCAACGCCTTCATCAGCTACTGTCACATCAGTATGCCCACTCCATCTACGGCACCGCTTCTCAGTCTAGCGTCAGTAAGCAGTCCGACACTTCAAGCATCGCAGTCAAAAGGATTGACGCAGCGGCGGAGTTAGCTGTAAAGGAAGCAGAATATAAAATTGTGCAGGAGGAAATTAAACAAAGGGAAAAAATGAAAGATATAGAATCCGAACTTGAGCGTTTAAAGGCAGAAAAGGAAATGCAAGCTGCTCGCGCAAAACTTGAGATCTACGACAGAGAAATTAACATGGATGTGGACAGTCAGCAAATACAACCAAACAATATTCCTTTCTCTGTTGACCACCAGTCTGTTCATGAAGCGCCAGCTCCCTCTAGTGGCTTACCTCCATTAATGCCACAAAACAATGTGTCTATTCATATGTCAAGTCACATGGTGAACAACCCAAACCCCCAAATTGTAACTCAAACGCCTCTCACAGACATTTCCCAGTTGGCCCAAGCAATTCAAAACAGTATAGCTATAAACAGAATCCCAGTGCCAATGCTCACAGTGTTCAGCGGAGACCCAATTAACTACATTGAATGGAAGGCTTCATTCTCTTCACTTGTAGACTGCAAAGACATCTCACCTGCTGATAAGCTGCACTTGCTTAAAAGGTATGTCACAGGTCCAGCTAAAAATTGTCTTGAGGGCACATTCTTTCGCAGCGATGTAGAGGCATACAAGGACGCATGGCAAAAACTTGACCAACGTTATGGACCGCCCTTTATCGTCCAGAGAGCTTTCAGAGACAAACTGTCAAAATGGCCTAAAATAAGCTCAAAAGATGCTGAAGGATTAAGAACATTTTCAGATTTTTTAAATGCATGTCTCCAAGCCACACCATACGTAAAAGGCCTAGAAATACTAAGTGACTGTGAGGAAAATCAAAAGTTACTACAGAAAGTTCCTGACTGGCTGGCAGCCCGCTGGAATCGACATGTCACAGTTACACTTATGGACGGCAAGGATTTTCCCTCTTTTAAAGACTTTGCACAATTTGTGGCAGTCGAAGCGGAGATCGCATGCAACCCCGATCACTTCTTCGTATGCTCTTCACTCATGCAACACATCTCACGAGAAAAGGTCCACAAAAGACTTTAAACCAAACAGATCCACACAAGTCTTCACCACGCAAGCAACGCCACAAAACAACAAGGCAAGGACAAGTTACACGAACGTAAAGGTACCCTGCATGTTTTGCAAAGATGAAATCCATCAATTGTCAAAGTGCTCTAACTTTTCAGATCAGCCCTTAGAAGAGAAACGCACATATGTTAAGGACAATAAACTGTGCTATGGATGCTTAAAGGTGGGCCATAATGTCAAAGATTGTCGCCATCGTCACACTTGTGACATTTGCAAAGGAAGGCATCCCACTTGTTTGCACAATGACAATTACAAGACATATGAAAGATCTCGAAGCTATGGAAACATCACTCCAAGCACTCCAAATGAGACTGCGACAGTCACAGCTCTCAACATATCTAAGGTGGGTCAGTCAAGTAGCACATCCATGATTGTTCCTGTGTGGGTGTCTACGGTTCAGAGCCCATCCAAAGAGCAATTAGTTTATGCACTACTAGACACACAGAGTGACAGCACATTTGTCTGTGAAGAATTAAGCAAACAGCTACAAGCAGACGCTCATCCCGTAAAGTTAAAGCTAACTACCATGCTGGGTGTTCACTCTATTGTCAAGAGTCACAGAGTAACTGGAATGCGTGTGAGGGGTTATGACTCAGACATTTGCATCGACCTACCCCCCTCATATACCAAAGACTTTATCCCAGTTAACTATGACAACATACCCACTAGTGACACAGCAAAGCAATGGCCCCACCTGACAGAAATTGCTGATAAGATACCACCTCTTCCTAGTTGTGATGTTGGACTCCTTATAGGATTTAACTGTCCCAGAACTTTAGCTCCAAGACAAGTTCTACTAGGAGAAGGTGAGGAGCCATATGCCATCTGCACGGACCTAGGGTGGAGTATCGTTGGAGGCTCCGCACCAGAGCTCAATGAAACTCAGTCAAGTTTGTGTCATCGAATCACAATAAGGGAATTACCCATTGTAACTCCCATGGGCGTGATAAATGTGCTAGAATCAGATTTTAAGGACACAAAGGCAAGTGACAACACAGTCTCACAAGAGGATCTCATCTTTTTGGACAAACTCAAGGAAGGAATAAGGAAAAACGAACAAGGACACTATGAGATGCCTCTTCCTTTCAGACAAAGGCCACACTTGCCCAACAACTGAAAGCTTGCTGAAATCCGACTCGAACACTTAAAGCGAAAGTTCAACAAAGATGAAAATTATAAAAGAGACTATATAGCTTACATGAAAGACATGATTGAAAGGAATGATGTCGAAGAAGTACACAATGAAGGAAAACAAGGTGAACGATGGTACATTCCCCATCACGGGATTTATCACCCTAAAAAGCCCACTAAACTACGTGTTGTGTTCGATTGTTCAGCCAAACACAATGGTACAAGTCTAAACGATCATCTTCTCCAAGGGCCAGACCTGATTAACAATCTAACAGGCATCCTCCTTCGGTTCAGACAACATCCTGTTGCTCTAATGTGCGATATAGAGAAGATGTTTCACCAGTTTCACGTTCAGCGTTGTGACAGAGATTACCTGAGTTTTCTGTGGTGGAAAAACGGCAATGCAGAGACACGGCCACAGGTATACAGGATGAAGGTACATCTTTTCGGTGCGACATCATCTCCAGGGTGTGCAAATTACGGTCTAAGGTATTTGGCTAAAGAACACTGTCACACACACCCTGCAGGATCTGAGTTCATGGAAAGGGACTTTTATGTGGACGATGGAGTCACAAGCACAGATACAGTTGAAAAGGCAATACAGCTCGCACAAGAGGCCACAGAGATATGCAAGCAAGGAGGGCTCCGTCTACATAAATTTATCTCAAACAGCCCTGCTGTTCTACAAAGCATCCTGCCATCTGAACGTGCAATAGAGACAAAAACAAAGGACTTGACATTCAAAGACATGCCACAAGAAAGAGCCTTAGGCATCAAATGGAACGTTGAAAGAGACTGTTTCAGATTTGATAACACTTTAAAGGACCAACCAGCAACACGTCGAGGTATCTTATCTACTGTTGCATCCATCTACGACCCCCTTGGCTTCCTGGCGCCATTCGTGCTTCATGGAAAAAGGATCTTGCAGGAAATGTGTCACCAAGGTATCAACTGGGATGACTCCCTGCCAGAAGCACTAAGGCCAAGGTGGGAGAGCTGGCAACGTGACTTTGCCAACTTAGACAAGGTAAACATAACTCGCGGTTACTTTCCTGCTAGTTTTGGAGAACTTAAAGAAATGGAGTTGCACCACTTTTCTGATGCGAGCACGAGTGGTTATGGACAATGCACCTATTTAAGAGCCAAAAACGTCAAAGAGGAGATCCACTGTTCACTAGTAATAGCCAAAGCCTGTGTGTCTCCTACCAAGCTAACTACAATCCCCAGACTCGAGCTAACTGCAGCTGTAGTTTCAGTCTCAGTTAGTAACATGTTGAGAGATGAACTCTGCTATGCTCAAATCAAAGAGTATTTCTGGACTGATTCAAGAGTAGTTTTGGGGTACGTAAACAATGAGGTACGGCGTTTCCACACTTTTGTAGCGAATAGGGTCCAAAAGATTCGCCAAAGTACAAACCCTTAGCAATGGTTTTACGTGCCATCTGAAGAGAACCCAGCCGATAGTGCATCTAGGGGTAAATCTGTCACTGAGCTTCTCTCATCCAACTGGTTCACAGGCCCCTCCTTTCTCTGGGAGAGGGACCTGCCCACACCACAAAGTGTAGAGCTAGAATTGTCTCTTGGTGATCCAGAAGTCAGAAAAACGCAGGCAATGTTAACCAAAGTTACAGAGACATTCAGCCTTGCCGAACGTTTGTCCAAGTTCTCGTCATGGTCCAAAGCAGTCAAAGCTGTAGCACGTCTCATAAGAAGGGCTAAGAAAGTTAAATCAGATGCGCCGACTACAGTGAGTGAACAAGAAAGTGCAGTACACGTCATCATTCAGGATGTACAAAAACACACATATGGAAAAGAGATAAAGTTATTAAACAAAGGCAATCAGCTCCCACATCACAACAAACTGTTCCACTTAGACATTTTCAGGGACACGGATGGTCTCATCAAGGTCGGAGGGAGACTTTCAACTATCAAAGACTCTTTCAAACACCCTATCGTGATTCCAAAAGAACATCACGTGACTAAACTCATAATAGCTCACTGTCACGACAAAGTAAAACACCAAGGAAAAGGCTTCACCACAAATGAAATCAGATCCAGCGGCTACTGGATCCCAGGGATGAGCAGAACCGTTGCTTCTTTCATCCGCCAGTGTGTCATTTGTCGTAGACTTCGCAAGGCTCCGGAGGGTCAGAGAATGAGCGACCTGCCAGCAGAACGCTTAGAGCCCTCTCCACCCTTCACATATTGCGGTATGGACTGTTTCGGCCCTTTTGTAACTACAGAAGGCCGAAAACAACATAAACGGTATGGACTTTTGTTCACTTGTTTTTGCTCTCGCGCCATTCACATCGAGCTATTAGAAGACCTATCCACTGACACATTCATTAATGCACTAAGGTGTTTAATTTCTATCAGAGGTGAAATTCGACAAATCTATTGTGATCAGGGAACAAACTTTGTTGGCGCAAAGAATGAGTTTAAAACTGCCCTAAGTGAACTGGACACTCAAAGACTGAGTACTTATCTGTCCCAAAAGCAGTGCGACTTTGTGATGAATGCACCACACTCCAGTCACGCAGGTGGAGTGTGGGAACGCCAGATAAGGACTGTCAGAAGTGTATTGAATACTACTCTGTCACTTGCACATGGTAGATTAAATGATGCTTCGTTAAGGACTTTATTTTATGAAGCTATGGCCTTAGTAAACAGTCGTCCACTGACTGTAGACAACCTTAACAGCCCTGACAGCTTAGAACCGCTTACCCCTAACCATCTGCTCCACATGAAATCCAGCACAACACTGCCCCCACCTGGTTTCTTCTTAAAAGAGGACCTCTATGGAGCAAAGAGATGGCGTCGTGTGCAGTTTTGACTGAGCAGTTCTGGTGCAGATGGAGGCGTGAGTATCTGCAAAACCTCATTGCTAGACAGCGCTGGCACTCACCGAAAAGAAATCTAAGAGAAGGTGACATTGTGTTGGACATTGATGAACTGTCACCCAGAGGTGAATGGAGACTCGCCAGAGTCCTGGAGACCGTTAGCAGCAAGGACGGACTCGTGCGAAGAGTGAAAATCTCCTTTGGAGACAGGAGACTGAACAACAAAGGTCAACGCAGTAATAAGCTCACTAGTGTAGAGCGTCCTGTGCAAAAGCTAATTCTGATATTAGAATGTTCATGAGATAAGAGAAATGGTTATTCCTGTTGAAAATTTTTCGTTGTTGTTATCTTGATATAACAAATCACTCATAATTTTGGTGGGAGTGTAAATAACCACTAGTATATTTAATTATAGATGTCTTTTATTTTGAAATTTATATGGTGAAATGTTTAACTTCCGGTTTTGGGTTGCGCACATTTCCGCTTCCTTTGGAGGCGCGTGCGCCCTGGCTGGCTCAGTTTGCAGTGTACAGCTTGTCAGCCCAGATGCGGCAGTGGCTTCGGCACGGAGCGGTGAAAAAACGGTGAATTCATATTTGCAGCCCCTCCAAAGAGGCAAAAGGTATTTTAAATGGGTTGAGATAGGATCATTTTGTTTGATGGTGTGTTCGTTTTTGCATCAATGTAAGACAGCAGTATGTGAACAATGTTAGCTAATCGGTCACATGTTTTGTATGCATTTCAGCTCTTACGTTGGTGATATGGTGTATAGTTTAAGGTTCAAAAGGAAGGATTAAACATCATAAAACCATCAGTAAAAGTCTCATCCTTGTACGGGGGGCCTGCTACAACTCGTGTTCCAATACTCGTGCAAGAGTTTTGGGAGGCGTTCCTTCGAAGGAGGGGGGTTGTTCTTACGCATGCGCTCATTTCAGAAACTCAGTAACAGTCTTTGGTTTCTCAGTCGACGAAAAGATCCTCTTTAGCACCTTTAAGAGCGGGCGCGGCCGTTTGAATTTTTTTATTTTTAGCTGTAACGTTAACTGTAACAGTTTGTTTTGCTGCTTGAAATTGCAAAATGGTATCTCTTACCATATATGTATTGTTGTAATTAACACTTGAAGCACAAAATAATAGTTTTACGGTTTATGCAGTTCTTCTAGGGCTAGGCTAATGAATCAGAAGTATATGCAAGCCCGTTTCCGCCACAGTTGAGTAAAGAAATATAATTCTGTAAATCATAATAATGAAAAACTTTCTCATAATTATGACTTAGTATCTCATTATATTGAGAAGGTTTCTCATAATAATGACTTAGTATGTCAGAATAATGAGAAAATTTCTTGTAATTATGACTTATTTTCTCGTAATAATGAGAAACTTTCTCGTAATAATGACTTAGTTTCTCATAATAATGAGAAACTTTCTTGTAATTATGACTTAGTTTCTCATAATAACGAGAAACTTTCTCATAATAATGAGAAAATTCTACGCATGCGCAGAGCAGCGGAGCAGAAAGGCGTGGCACGCTATAGCGACATCCGCTGGTCAAAGTCTCGTAAATGCTAGAACAGCAAACATGGCACATTCTGCATTCGTGCCAGAGATGGGACCAAGTCACACATGTGCAAGTCTCAAGTAAGTCTCAAGTCTTAACCTTCAAGTCTCAAGTAAGTCCCAAGTATTTTTTTCTTGGGCAAGTCAAGTCAAGTCAAGTCACAAGCTATGTCAAGTCAAGTCCTGTAGTAGGTCAAGTCAAGTCACCTTATTATTGTAATTTTACCTGCAGAATCTGATCTTAATAAAGTGAAAAGACAAGATATAAGTAACTGTCAGTAAATTAAAATAATTTGGATTTGCATGGATTTGGATTTTTCACTTCTGCCAACAGTGTTTGAAATGCTTTAAATCCATAAAACAAATAACAGCTTAACATCCAACAGACTCCTCTCTGAACACCTCCCTCTCTCTCTCAAACACAGTTTACATACAACATTAAACTTTGTTACATTTCTCCTCTCTCTCACACACAACAGCTTTACTGACATGAAAGGAGCTTTTGTTGTAGTATTGTTGTTCAGAAAATGTACATTATTTGGCACTGTATTTGGCATATCACGGTTTCGATTTTAGTTCATTGTTAAAATACAACTTAGAGACCATTTAAGCTTTGTAGGCCTATGTTTTAAATTTTCGGTTTATGATGAAACGGTGGTGGCGGCACAGGGTCATTGGGAAACACTGAATGAATGTTTAGCTGACAAATGTGCTAAAGTTGTAATATCAGCTGCAGAGGCGCACCGACACTAAGTGGGGGCCCCAGGCAAAATTCATAAATGAGGCCCTTCTAAAAGATTTTATAGTTAAAATATCTTCGTTACCTAGTGACATATAACACAGTCAAAACACATAACAGAACAAATTGTTTTTAATTTACAAAATTCGTCAACAAAATAATCAAACTAAATAACAATAATAACAATAACAAATCAACTAAATAAATGTATTGATATTTATTTATATTAATGCGAGCTGGATAAACTAGGCAGGGCTCAATTTTTTACTGGCCCCACAACAAAAAAATTAATAAAAGTAAAAGACAAGAAAATGGGCCTATAAAATAAGCATATTTATTGTTTCCGTTGTCTTTGTTACATTTAACCTAAATAAATAGGGTTATGGCACCAAAAGCTACTAGATTAATTTATATTATATTGTTAGACAAATAAACAGTAAGTAATAAAAGAGTAACAAATAATCAAATTACGAGTAATAGCACAAATAAATACAACAGAACAAACATATAAATTAAATAAATGGTGCTTTTCAAGTTTTTCATGTAGGTTTAAACAGGAGATTTTCAGGTACAGAAATTGTAATCTAATGTATAACTATAGAATTATAGAATGAATTAATATTTATTAAAGTTAATTGGTCAAGAGCAGTTACAGATGCATAAAAATGTTTTAATATTGAAAATATAAAACGTTAAATAGCCTACTGTTATTTGAAATTATTTTTAAAAAAAATTAAGACACTTCAAATGTGAAATTAAACCCGCCAGTAGGTGGCAGCGAATCACTGTTAATGAGCGAATCATTGAGATTCAACCGATTCATTCAAACAGCTAATTCACTCAGGAAGTGTTGCTCAGAGACGCAAAACAATTCTGTGGACTTTGGAACTATTTTCGTTGGTGAAATACAGCGAAACAAGCGATTTGGTGTCTAAAATGTAAGTCACTTGATTAAGTTCATTAAACTGTACGCTGAATAAAATCAATATCACTTGTGTAATCATGATAATATTTGGTAATCATGATAAAAACGGCGCTCTCTGTTTAATCTTCATGCTTTCTTTTTCGCTTTTGCCTGCCAGACGCATAATGTCCTCTTCATGTTTAATAAATTGAATTAGGCATTTTAAGCGCTGCGCCAGTTTGAATGCGGCGGCAAAAGCATAAACATTTTTATACATTATTAACATTTAATATAATAACAAAAACCCTTCAACCGGACCGCTGCTCTGAGTGAGTGACAGGAGGCGTGTCTGTGTTCAACTGCGGTGTGCGTGAACCGCGTGTACTCGCTGTTGGAGAGAAGAGAAAGAAAGCGCTGCCGGTGTATGGATGCCTGTATGCAGTATATTTTTTTAAATAATTTATATATTTTACATTCAAACTGAAAACATGATGTGATTAACACTCAAGTCAAGTCCCGAGTCTTTAACTTCCAAGTCCGAGTCAAGTCGCAAGTATTTTATTTTTTGTCAAGTCACAAGTCATAAAAATAGCGACTCGAGTCCAAGTCACCAGTCCCCATGTCTGATTCGTGCACAACTGTTTTCGTTAAAGTCAGTGTAATATACAAAGTGCAGTCTATTGTCATTAAATAGCATCAGTTATAAATATCAGTATGTTCATACACAAACATACAAATGAATGTTACAAATGAATAAACGACTATATCCCGTCTCATATTAGCTACTTATAATTATTACTTATCAATAGATTACACTTTTGCAGAACGTGCCATGGTTCTCACATTTGACCAGCGGCTATCGCTAGCGTGTCACAGCTCCGCTGCTTTGCGCGTGCGTAGATGTTTCTCATTATTACGAGAAAATTTCTCATTATTATGAGATACTAAGTCATTATTACGAGAAACTTTCTCGTTATTATGAGATGTTAAGTCATTATTACGTGGAAGTTTCTCATTATTATGAGATGCTGTCATTATTACGAGAAAATAAGTCATAATTTCGAGAAATGTTCTCATTATTCTGACATACTAAGTCACTATTATGATAAACTTTCTCAATATAATGAGATACTAAGTCATAATTATGAGAAAGTTTCTCATAATTATGACTTACAGAATTATATTTTTTACTCAACTGTGGCGGAAATGGGCTTCCATGGAAATATCACACTTTCACAGAAAATATCTTACTTTTGCGTTGCAAAGGTAAATAGGAAAGCAAAGCATTAAATTAACTTACCTGCATTGACGACTGTCAAGCATGGCAACAGATATGCAAGCTTGAGCATTCTATAAAGTAATGAATCCAGGTGTTGTGGATAATCTCTGTAAAAAATTATGCGCGTGCAGGAGCGTGTCCCTACTTAACACGAGCACAAGTCGAAGCCTAGATCACAAGTGTAGCCTACTTAATGTTCTTTGATCGTTATCGTCTACTGTAACTGAGGGGCCGTTTTCACGACACCGTTTCACTTTTTAAAACGGTCTCCGTGTAAACAAAAAGGCGAATCTGTGAAAACGATGACGTCATGCACATGCGCATTACGTGTTCTGTCTAGCGTTTCATCGCCATCTAATGACCTGCCAGCAGAATACAGCGTTTTTAGTTATTTTCACGGATTCGCATGAATGGGGATCGTTTTGACAATGGTGACGTGTGTACGCGGAAAACAAAAAGGAAAAACTTCTCCGTTTTTAACCATGTCGTGAAAACGTAGCTGCCATTAAAAAATAAAAGAAAGACAGTGGCATTTTCTTCCTCCTGTGTTAGTCTACGATGTGTTGCCTGGTCTTCTTTCGTTTTCTCTTGTTCTTTTCTTACTTTCACTTGTGTGTGTATACCTGACGCGCATGCGTCTGCTGTAGCTAATGAAGTTGTGAATATGATTCATGAACCTTACACTCGCGTCGGTTTTGCGTTGGTGAAGCGCGATGCATTGCTATTGAAAAGCTCCTGGATATGGAATATACGGACAATGTACTGTAAGCCTATAAAAAATACTTAAAAAAAAAAAAAAAAAACCAAGATCGAGACAAACTTAACTGTTAATGATGAGAGGAGAATCCACAACAGATTTAAGTATGGGAACATTGTGTGGCAGAATACCTGCCATAAACATCTTTATGCATCAAAATGCAATGCCATTCTCTGAAGAAATATTAAAATTTCTAAAATGTAATTGTATGTATTGTACAGAATGGTAGAATAATAAAACACAGATCACCTTGGATCAACAAGAAAAAGCAGGAGATAATATTCTTAAAAATATTAAGATTTCAGTCCAAACTGGTTCATTTTTTATATTCCATACTGTACAGTATCTGCTATCATTGTGTACCTACCTAGATTACAAGTCAAGTCACCTTTATTTTAAACAGCACTTTACATAATTCAATACAGATTGTTTCAAAGAAGCTTTAAAGAGATAAACAGGAAAATAATGCTTCAATAATGCAAACAAAATTCAATTCTGCTGTTGTAAAGCAGCTGTAAAAAGACAATATTAAATTCAGTTTAGTGTTGATTCACTTTGGTTCAATAACTATGTAAAGTATATCAATTATGAAATGAGTTAAATTCAGCTATAAAGCAGCTCTGCAGAAAACAGTGATGTCATCTTAGCTAAGTTGAGTTCTCATCCCATAGTGTCAGTGCAATGAAATCAGTAATATTGCTGATAAATTTAGATTAGAACCCATAGTCCCATAAGCAAGCCAGAGGTGTCAAGGAACCCAAACTCCTTCAGGTGACAGAAATAGAGGGGGGAGAAGCCAGACCAGTTCCTTCTGCTTGAAGATCGATTCGTCATGCTGGTGTGGAGACCAAGCTTGTCAATAATCTTTTGGTTTCCTTTCTAAAAAGTTTTTTTTAAATGAATCTTAAAATGAACATGTTGCTTCATATTACTTCATAAAACAGTGTACTTACATGGAGTAGGGGAGTATTACACTGTGACAGGTCATTGTCCTGAATAAGTGAAACCAGAACAAACACAGTGGAACACTACAGAAACAGACTATCTCTAAAGAAACTGATGTTTGGTGTTTTGTTTTTTGTTTTGTTTTTTTCTAATTGAGCATTAGATATAATGAACTGGACTGTAGAACATTTACCTGCAGCAATTCTTCTTCCTCCATATGATTAGAGCAGTTATGATGAGAACAGAGATTGTGTCTTCCAAAATTGGATATTACCAAATTGTTTGTTTGTTGTTACAATGACAACGAAACAGTTTAAAAAAGTTACATTTTTAAGCTGGTCTGCCTCAGCAGGGCATTTTTGAGTGAATATTTTGGAAGTGAAGTCTGGAAGGCGATTGTGGATTATTTAATTTTTAATAATGAAAATGTGTGTTAAATATTTTAAATTGAAATATTTAATCTTAATTAGATTGAATTTCATGTTGAATTTCAGACCCTAAAAATTCAAGCCCTGAAAATACAATACATTAAAATCCAAGCACTGTTATGGGTTGTTTTTCAGTTAGTGATTCAACATGCTTTTTTCTTTAAATACATTTGTAATGGGGCCCATCAACTGTTTGGTTACCAACATTCTGCAAAATATATTCTTTTGTGTTCAGCAGAAGAAAGAAATTCATGGTTCAAATTCGGGTTTGGAACAACTTGAGATTGAGTAAATGACAAACTTTCATTTTTTGGTGAACTATCCCTTATACCTTTGGCGTATAAAGATGTGTCCAGGGGCCAGTTGCATAAACTGGCAATACTAGTCTTACAAGTTAGTCAGCCAATTTATTTCTTTAAGACTGTACATAACTTTTTTTTTTTTTTAAGTCAGTTACACAAAAAAAAAAAAATAGATTGGTCTAATTTAATACCAAAAAGTAATACTGACTTCTTGACAGATATGTCACCTCTGAAGCTCATTCCACTGAAAGGTTTACCTACAGCTCTAGAAACAGCAGAAACCCTTTTCCAACAACGTTGTTTTCCGTGTATTCCATGCTAAATGCATCAGCCTAACCTTTGACTTTTCAAAACTTTTTAGTAAAACCATTCAGATATAGCAAGCTGTAATTCAGGATAATGAAGAAAGAGAAATAAGCCTAGTAGGTTAAATGATGTCTAAGAGATGTCTTCAGGCCAGGACTCCAGGGCAGATCGGACACTGTATGCCTGAGTTACAACAGCTTCCTCTTTCATGGTGAAAAATCCGACTTTGTCAGGCCGCCACGGACACACCCTTCAGCGAAAACTCAAGATCTTTGCAATGTAACATTGCTGAGTCCTTAAGATTAGACTGACCAAATATTATGTTGATCTGATTAAATCTCTATGAAGAGTTAATCACAGTGTAAAACATGTAATTTCCTGTTGCCAGCAGGTGGCGATATGACAGTAACTGAATATTGCATTGTAGATGTCTTCAGGTCTGGACTCTAATGAATCATGATTTGGAGCAGATTGGACATTGTATGCCCAAGTTACAACAACTTCCTGTTTCATGGCGAAACATAAAACTTTGCCAGGCCGCCAAGGACACATCCTTCAGTGAAAACTCTAGATCTTCGCAATTTAATGTCATAAAGGCCTTTAGATTAGACTAACTAAATATTATGTTTTCTAATTAAAGCTCTAGGAGAAGTTATTTAAAGTACAACATCTGGAAATGGCAAAAACTGCAAAAATTTTGCAGAGAAAATTCAAAATATCTCTGTACTTTCTGTTGGGTTTTCAGATTTTGCACCCAGGGACATTTTTCATAGGTATTGGGCTGTTACATGTGTCTACCGAATTTCATATTTTATGTGAAACGTAGCGGGAAGGGCACTTGAAATTTTGTAGGTGGTGCTATCAAACCTTTTTGGAATGTTTAGGCCCTCAAAAATGTGATTCATTTCAGAAAAGAAGAATAATTGACTGAGCAATTCCAATAGGGTCCTCACACCATCGGTGCTTGGGCCCTAATTAATCGTGTCACTTTGTATGTAAATAGAGGATGGAACTTAAAAGATTAGGACCATAGACATTGACAATCCTCTAATTTTCCAACACTGACAATGAATTTACACCGCAATCCATGAATTTATAATGGATAAATTTGATTAATGCGGATCTCTGAGTGTTCAATTTCCAGATGACACCCGATGACTTCTGAGCCAGCTAACGTTACCTTGATATTCTGCCAAGTTAGGGGTATTTTCAGGACACCAGGTGGCTGTGAATGATGTCATGAGGCTTTCCTCCTCTAGGAAGGAGCAGGTTGTCCTTGGAAAATGCTACATCTTGCCTATCCTCCTGAGACCCCCAAATGTTGTTTTTTTTAATTTTAGTATTTTTTCACATCATTATATTGTTTAGAGCATAAGAAACAAATGAAAAAATAACATTTTTTAAAAATTATATTTTATTCATATGTTATGCTATGTCCTCTGTAGTGGACACTAGGACTAAGTTGTTTAAAAAATAAAATGACATAAAATGACATGTATAGGCAAAAACAATATGATTTTTTTTTTTAATCACCAATCAATTTTTAGGCTTCAGGATTGTTTTTAACCAAACTTTGTATAAAGATGATTCTCAATGTTATGAAACATACAATGGAATTAATTGATATACCATTTTACTTTATGCAGTATGAGGGTAAAATGGCCATACATGGGTTTTCCCATTCAATACAATGTATCTATACACTGTATCTAATTTGCATATTAATGTGTTCTTGGAGCAACATGCAATGAAAAAAAAAGTGTAATAATGGGAGCAATAATTGGCAACATTTTCATAATATCTAATAATTAATAGGAATATTGATGTATAATTTCTTTCCCTTGTGTCTCCTGAAATACCTGATAAACATGATTTAAGTCCCGGTGTCCTCTACAGTGGACATGTATGAAATCAATGTTCTGTTTCATAACAGAAAGTCATATTTTGATTTGAAACCCCATAACATTTTCCTGAGATGTTGATTTATAATAAAAGATTTGAAAATTAATCCGATTTAAATAATCACAAAATATTATCATATTTCCATAAGAGTGCTAATTTTCATTTTTTTAGTCATATTTAAAGACCAAGAAGTTGTTGTTGTAATGGGGAATCCTCTAAAAATCTGGTATCTCTGCAAAGCCCTGAATGTGCTCTTTACAGGACATCCAGACTTAAAACTGTGACATGTATGATGTCAGAGAAAACCACTAAAATATAATGTCCACTACAGAGGACAGAAGTCTATTGCTGGGTCCCAGGAGGCTATGATAAAGGGTTGAACATCATTTGGCAGGTTGCCACTATTAGAGAGATAGGTGAGAAAAGAAAGACCTAATTGTGTGAAACTGAGGGTGAATGTTACTAGAGAGTTAAGTCACATGGTTATTGCGAAATAACAGATAAGAAAACGGTATAAGAATTGAACCCTGGCCAGAGACTAACTCAGATGTCCTGCAGGCGTCTCGGCTTTGTTACTTTGTACAATAAAGTCTTATTTTGACTTCAAAACTCTGCCTTTTAAGATTCATTTGCAAGGAAGAGATGGTTTTTCTACACTACATATGTTGGGTCGATGTAACTCCATTTAAGGTGCCCTAGAACACTATTTCACAAGATGTAATATAAGTCTCTGGTGTTATTATCGATCCATCTGCCATTTTCACTATTGTCATTACTTGCATGCTTCACAATACCTGCAGAACTTCTGATGATTCGGCTGTGCTGCTCCAGACGTTAATACTGGCTTGTCTAATGCTTAGAACATGGGCTGGCATATGCAAAATTTGGGGGCGTAAATATTAATGATCCCAACTGTTGCGTCACAGTCAGTTTTTCTGTGATGTTTTTCACGCACAAGATTTACATATGAAGGAGGAAATGGTGTTTGAGACTCACTGTATGTGATTTCAATGTACAGAACTCTAATTATTCAGCTATGCCAACGTAAATTCAATTTTCAATTCTAGGGCACCTTTTAAACCCCTGCTTTCACAGACAAGGCTTAAGCTAGTCCTAGACTAAAATGCATGTTTGAGCTGTTTTAACTGAAAGCAACTTGCACTGACATATCTTAAAATATGTCAGTGTCATTGTTTTGTCTCAAGATGCACACCAGTAATGTTTTTTTCTAGTGAACATTTATAAAAGCTACTTAAATGCCTTACAGCTTTTTTTATTCGCTTTGGTACTATTTTCACAAGCAAGGTGTACATTTTCAAAACTCTTAGTACTAATATCACAAGAGATCAGCAAAAGTGCACTTTTTTCAAACATTTCAGCATATTTTCAGTTGTGTTAGTACAATACACAAAATCATTAAATATCCTTTTCACAACACAAAATAAATGTTTCATCTATATAAATGTTTCATACTAACTGCCTTTCATAATGCTATTACTATCAAACTTTTGATTTGCATCTCTTCTCATTCAGTTTAATACATTTGTCTATTATTTAATCCAACTGGACTTAATGAATAATCAATGGATCATTTGGTACACCGATAGATTTCTAGAGATTTGGTTTCTTTAGGCATAGTTTCTATAGAAATTATTAGCAATTTCCGATATGGATAATCAAATGTAATGAATTATAAGCAATTTGTCTTAGATGATGAGTGTGTGTGTGTGTGTGTGTGGTGCTGGTAAACCCTGCATTGTGAACCAAATGTCCCCAAAAAGATGGTAATACCAGTAATTTTAGACCTTGTTTGGACATTTTTTTTTTTTTTTTGTCCCCATGAGGAAAATGGCTTATAAATCATATTAAATAATATTTTTATAAAATGTAAAATGCAGAAAGTTTTCTGTGATGGGTAGGTTTAGAGGTAGGGTTAGTGTATGGGGATAGAGTTTGTACAGTATAAAAATAATTACGCCCCTTGAGAGACCCTGTAAACCATATGTACCAACATACGTGTGTGTGTGTCTGTGTATGAGTGAGTGAGTGAGTGAGAGAGAGAGAGAGAGAGAGAGAGAGATACAGATACAGATAAATTTGAAATGTGTGAACACAGAGCAGGACAGAGTACAAAGAAAAAGAAACAGTCAATGATTGTATAACATCAGATTGATCAGAGATGCATCAGAAGAAGGGAGACAGATGGCATTGTTTTACATTATAGTATGCCATGTGATAGTGTAAACTGTAAAAGGTAAATTACCATGTTAGAGACTGCCACATTATTGTAACATCCTTCATCTGTAAAGATCAGTTATAGATTCAGTCATATGGTACAGTGAGAACACTTACTGTATTGGCAGCAAACTACACAAAAACCTCATGACTGTGTCATACTTTACACCTTTTGATAACACATAGATACTATTAAAAACAATATGGAATTTATGTCAATTATGTAATTTAGGTAATGTAAGTATTTTCTGAGGTGGCATCTGTAACCTGTGTAAATATTTCAGCATCAAGGATGATTTGAAACATGTATCTTGCATTGTTTGCTATTGAATTAACTAAATGTTAAAAGTACTAAACTGAAAGAAGATCATACTGTTGTGATTGATTAAACAAAATGTTCTCTTTACATATCACAATGATCTTGTGTTTAAAACAGTGATTATGTAGAATGAAAATATGTACAACTAGAATGAAAGCATGAAAGCATCAAGTTTTGAAAGAATGACTAGCTGTGTTACAAGTGTGATCAGTTTGGAGTTTTGTACTAAGAGTTTTGAAAATGTACACCTTACTTGTGGAAATTACCAAAGTGAATAAAAAAAAAAAAAAACTGTCATTAAGAAAAAATCATTAAGTCCAGTTGGATCAAATAATAGACAAAACTGAACGAAAAGAGATTCAAATCAAAAGTTTGATAGTAATAGCATGATGAAAGGCAGTTACTGTGAATGAAACATTTATATAGATGAAATACTTATTTTGTGTATACTGAAAAAGATACTTTGTGCTTTTGTGTATTGTACTAAGACAATTGCTGAAAAATGAAAATGAAAAATATGCTGAAATGTTTGAAAAAAGTGCATTTTTGATGATCTGTTGTGAGATTAGTACTAAGAGTTTTGAAAATGTACACCTTACTTGTGAAAATAGTACCAAAGCGAATAAAAAAAAAACTGTAATAATAAGTGTGACGAGCAGGGCGGGCGAGAGCCGTGAGGGAACGGCGCGAGGCCGGTGACGCGAGTGATAATGAGCATCACCTGCGAGGTGTGCCGGTGTTACAATATATTCGGTTCCTGAAATATTCTGTTACAATTGGTGGCGCTTACGCAAATATTCATGATATCCTCATATTGTGGGCTTGTCCTTGAGACAACGCGCAAGCGAATGGAACTGAAAATATTACACGCTCCTCAAATTGCAACTGTTTAATTGATTATTTCGAAAAGGTAATTAATATTCCTTTGGAATATACCTTTGGAGCTTTGTTTTGATGACAGTCTTCATGATATGATAGGAAATTATAATTAAGTTTTGTTAAAGTTTGACAAGGCAGGATATTACAGCACAAAACCCTGAAATGTGTCAAACATAACACATACTCAAAGAACCTTATGTAGGCTACCTGATTTAAAACAATTTCAAAAGCAGTCAAATAAAATAATTCTGATAATAATAATACAATTGATTTCTGTGAGGTAATACAGCACAAATGCACAGAAAAAATAGACAGCTACTTTACAAGATGATGTTGTTTGTTATTATCATCACCGATGTCATAATATGGTTTTGTTTTGTGATGTCACATTATGCTCATCATCTTGTAAAGTCACTGTCTGTTTCAGATTGGATGTGAGAGCTGAAGTCTTGGATAGCTCTGGCAGTGTGTGATCCGGACATGCATGAAGGCTGTTCCTGAGTGCCAAGGCCCTGTTTTAATATTTACCTCAGAAGCTCACATTTAGCATTGCTTCTTTTCACACATTGTTTTAACTTTTTAAATGTCTTTTCAATTTGACTTACATTCATAGAGTAATTACTTCTGTAATTGTTATAACATTTAATGTAATTAATATTTATATAGGCTACAACTGGATTTGTTGTTAAAAAAAAAAAAAAAAAATTAAAAAAAGTCAATTTTCAGGATAATATTTTAAAGATAATTTTGTGCATTCCAAATAAGATTTACGGATCTTTAGAAAGGGTTTTTAACAACGTTTGTTATGTTATTCAATTATTGCACACTATAGGTCAATCAAGGTCAGTTACAATAACTCAGGACACTAAAGAGACCTTTCTACTGACTCTGAAAAACAGCGGAATAAAGATGCCCAGGGTCTCTGATCACCTGTGTGGACGTGATTAGTCCTGCTGCAGGAGACAAGAGGACTGCAGATGTGAACACAGCAATAAAGTGCAATGTCTGTAATGTAAGATGCCTGAGACAGTGCTACAGGGAGACAGAAAGACAGCTGATTGTCCTTCCAGTGCCAAACCACACGTGAATTGCCTTGATGGAAGATTGGAGTAACATCTCACAGCAAGAGCTGCAAATCTGGTGCTGAGGATGAGATGCTCTGTAAAGCAGCTGGCGCCACATCAGACTTTAAGATACTCTGTTGATCAAACGCCTGTGAAATTTGTTCAGTTTATGTCTCAGTTGTTGAATCTTTTTGTTTGTTCAAATATTTACACGTTAAGAAATTTGCTGGAAAAACAGTTCTGTGAAAAACAAAACAAAAAAAAATTGATGTTGCTTTGCAACAAAAATATGTGACAAATAACATCAAGTGTGCATTTACTCGTTGGACTATAATTATAATTTGTCATGATATCCAGTAAAATATGAGAAAACAGGAAATATTTGTAGTTTAGTGTTGATAAGGGTAGCTACTACTTAAGTCTTAGGCCTACTGTGGTGATAAACACTGAAAATATCAAAATAATTAATAAATTAAGGATGACACAGAATATTCACAACAGGCTATAGCTTATATACTTTTTATTAGGACATTTGTAGAGGTTTTTTTCAAGTTGTCAACACTATGCAGTCTAGTCACAATGACAACGAAGGAAGCAAATTAATCAAACTATTCAAAAACTTTTTAAAGCCTCACAAATGAAAACGCTAAACAGAAAACACATCAGTGTAAAACAAGGTTATTGGCTCATGTTTGCTCTGCTGTATCCTTCTGTTTATCTGAATGCCTGTCCTGTACTCAATCAGGCAAAATAGCTCAGACGATTTATCATATTACACAAACTATGCATTGTTTTGAACATGTGAACTGTTGACTAACATTGAACATTTTATTACCTTTTCGAAATAATCCATTAAACCGATGCGATTTGAGGAGCGTGTACTAATATTTTCAGTTCCATTCGCTTGCGCATTGTCTCAAGGACACGCCCACAAGATGAGGATGTCATGAATATTCATGGAGGCGCCACCCAGTGGAACAGAATATTTCAGGAACCGAATATATTGTAACACCGGCCTCGCGCCGTTCCCTCACGGCTCTCGCCCGCCCTGCTCGTCACAATAAGAAAAGAAAGTGAAAGTAAAAAAAGAGAGAGAAAACGAAAGAGTCACATGAGGAAGAAAACCTCACCTTAAATGGCAGCTAAGTTACAATAGACAATAACGCTCAAAAACATTGTAGAAGTAGGCTACACAACACCTATTAGTTGGAAGACAGATTTTGCATCGTGTTAAGAAGTGACACACAAATTTTTTTTTTCAGAGATTATCCATAACACCTGGATTCATTAATTCAGAGAATGCTCAAGCTTGCATATCTGCTGTCATGCTTGACGGTCGTCAATGCAGGTAAGTTAAACTGATGCTTTCCTATCTACCTTATTTGGTTATCTGTGATTGTGTGAGACTTCTGATTCATTAGCCTATAAGAAGAAAAACTGTGCATTAAATGGTAAAACTATTTGTGCTGCAAACAAACTAGTGTGTTTATAATTACGGCAATACATAACACCAGATACATTAGTCTAATTTTCAAATGGCCGCGCCCGATCCTAAAAATAAGGTGGATACTTTTTATTTCATTAAAAAAAACCTACTTGTCAATGGTAACAAATGGTTTTGAGTGTTTGTGCCTATAACAGATTATGTCAGCATTAATGTCCATGCACAGGCAGGAAGGTGTGGTTAAGTGTATTACCTTATTGTGAGGTTTACCTAGTGGTTTATAGGATGGAAATGTATGTATTTCATTGTATTTTATTATTTATAGTTTAAAAAACAGCAACAAAGATCAGATGTTTTCAACATGTCTTCTTTCGAAAGTCAAGTTTGGAGGGTGAGTAAATGTAAACAGAGTTTATGTTTGGTGACCTATACCTTTAACGTTGCAATTTGATATTTTGCCTGTGAATGTTGGACAGTATTTAAAGGTGATAGAGAGGATTTTTTCATCGACTGAGAATCCAAAGACTGTTACTGAGTTTTTGAAATGAGCGCATGCGTAAGAACAACCCCCCTCCTTCGAAGGAACGCCTCCCAAAACTCGTAAACACTCGTATTGGAACACGAGTGTTTACCACCGGCATTCGCTGTGTCGTGTTAGTGGATTCATTATGTCGGACTCACCGCAGGTAACTCATAATCTGCAGTTGTTACTCCTGTCTCCGGACAAAAACATTGCATGCGGCGCCTGTAGAGTGTGGAAAGTTACTGGAGCGCAGCCGCGCACATCTCTCACAAGGAACGTCATGGCAGTGATTGACAAGCCAGAGGGCCAATCGTTTATGCGATGATCGTGTAAACGATTGGCTGATGTTTTTAAGGCCCTACCTCGTGCACAGATGATGTATATTAATATTATTCCTTTCAGTGCACCTAATAAATAGTCTTTTATCAGTTAGTAAAGACAGTTTCAAGTAATATTGCAAAAATGTATAAAACAAAACATCCTCTTTAGCACCTTTAAGATTTTGAATGGCTTTTCTGTGACTTATACAGAAAAGGAGAAATATTGAGTTGGGAAGTTAGGTGTGAGGAAGAGCAGCTCAGGCTTATAATAATGTGCCTGTTTGGTGAACAATTGTAAATACATGTGAAATATCTGTTCATGTTTTTTATGTTAACTGTAAAATTGCATAATGGCATATATATATACACTGCATGATTGCATATATATATATATGTGGCGACCAGGGCGGGCGAAAGCCGTGAGGGAACGGCGCGAGGCCGGTGACGCAAGTGATAACAAGCATCACCTGGGAGGCGCACCGGCCTTGAGTCTCTCACGGAGGAGCTCCGGGAGCATAAAAGGAGGAGCGACGACCGTGGAGGACGAGAGAGGACCAGGCCTGGACTTTATTTTATGTTTTATTATGTTTGTGTGGCCGGCAGACTTCCGCGAGGGTCTGCCGGCATTACTTTCGTTTTGTTTGTTTATTTTATATTAAAGTTTTGTTGAATGTTCGCCGGTTCCCGCCTCCTTCTTCCCACATCTACTAACCTCGTTACAATATATATATATATATATATTGTTAACAGTGTTGTAGTATCATGGTCTTCTCATAAACTCAACCTACTCCGGCCTGATCTCTGCTTCAACATTGCCTGTTAATACTGTTTATTATTCTTTCACCCTTTATCAGCATGGTTGAAAATGCTGCAACAAGCATCCAAATATTTTATGTGATGGAATATTTATCATATGTATATTTAGTTATAATGCCAGTGGAAGATACATATGTTATGGGTTAATTTGACACTGTATTTTCTCGTCCTTGTGTATCCACAGGTTCTCACTCACTGATGGCTTTGGCAACATATATAGTTGGACAGACACCATTTCCAGAGTTCAGTGTTGTGCTGATGTTGGATGATCTGCAAATACTGTATTATGACTCTGTCACATGGAAAGCTGTCTATCGCTCTCACAGTACTGATTCACAGTTCAATAATGAAGTGCAAAGTGATGCTGATGTTGTATTTAACGCCATGTATAATAGCATGAAAACTCGCGATTTTTATGTTAAAAAACACTTAAATCACACAGACGGTGAGAACTATAGCCTATAATATGAACCTTAACACATAAATAATTTAATAACAAATGTAGTGTCTTTTTATTATTTTTTAGCATTTACAGATTTTTACAGACGCTAGGACACATTTCTCAATACTTAGGTCACTTTTGCAAAACTTTTCACACAGTGAGCACAACAGAAGTCTATGTGGGCTAAACTGAGGATCAATTATCATTGCTTTGGCACAAAATGCACTACATCTCTGAAATTTCATGAATTCTTTTCTCAATCAGACACAACAATTGCCCAAAAAACTCTTTGTACGTACAGGCCAATTTGCACATGCTTACATACTGTTTTCAAAACTGTTAAACTTATGTAAACTTTGCTACATTTCTACAGTAATATTGTAATGAAATATATGCTGAATCTAAAAAATCAAATTGTCACGGAATGAAGGAAGGATGCAGATGCAAGTTAAATCTCTTTAATAGAGCTTCACACCGAAGGTAGTCAGATTCAACATACACAAAGAACATATAACAGTCAGCAGGAGAGTGGTAACACAGGGACGTCGATGGGCGGTGAAGATCCGTGAAGAGTGATGACCGAAGAGCAGTGTCCGTGAAGTAATCCGTGCGTGAAGTCCAGAGAGTAATCCAACGAGAACACGAAAACCAGGAAGCAATGAATCAAAGTCCAGTCCAGGGAAACACACAACAAGCAACACAGGAAACAACACGCGGACACCGTACAACGATCTGACAAACAAGAGATGAAAGACAAGGCGTTATATAGGCAGATAGTAATTGCTCACAGCTGCCGCTGATCAACAATCAGCGGCGACGCCCACACAAAACAATCAGGTGACACACCCACACCATCACACAGACACCAGAATGAGACAGCGGATTCATGAACCGTGACAGTACCCCCTCTCCTAGGAACGCCTCACGGCGTTCCCAGAACTCCTTACCTGCCGATTGTAATCATCGATAAGGGAGTGATCCAGAATGTCTCTAGCAGGAACCCAACTTCTCTCCTCCGGACCGTAACCTTCCCAGTCCACCAAGTACTGGAATCCGCGTCCCCTCCGCCTCGAGTCCAGAATGCGATTAACCGAATAGGTTGGTTCCCCGTCTACGAGCCGCGGTGGTGGGGGAACCGGAGTAGGCGGATTAAGATGCGAGTGAAAAACAGGCTTAATTTTGGAAACATGGAAGGCGGGATGAATCCTCCTGTACGCCGGAGGCAATTTGAGTCGGACTGCCACTGGGCTAATAATCTTAGTGACAGGAAACGGGCCAATGAATTTGGGAGCTAACTTATTGGCAACGGAACGGAGCGGAATGTTCTTGGTAGAAAGCCACACTTTTTGACCCACGACGTATACGGGAGGCTTTGACCGGTGGCGATCAGTCTTAGCCTTGGTGCGCGCCCTCACTTGCAACAGAGTCTCGCGGGCTCTGTTCCAAGTGCGGTGGCACCTCTGGACAAAGGCGTGAGCAGAGGGGACCGCGACTTCGGATTCCAGACGGGGAAACACAGGTGGCTGGTAACCTAAACTGCATTCGAACGGAGAGAGGCCCGTAGAAGACACTGGTAACGAATTGTGTGCGTACTCAATCATAGAGAGTTGTTGGCTCCAGGAGGAAGGATTCTTGGACGCCAAACATCGCAACATACGCTCTAAATCTTGGTTGGCTCTCTCGGTCTGTCCATTGGTCTGGGGGTGGAACCCAGAGGAAAGACTAGCCGTCGCGCCCAGCAGTCTACAAAACTCCTGCCAAAATTTGGACACAAACTGGGGACCCCTGTCGGACACCACATCTACCGGGAGGCCATGTAACCGAAAGATGTGGTCTACGACAGTAACCGCTGTCTCCTTGGCAGAGGGCAATTTGGTCAAGGGAATGAAATGAGTCGCCTTCGAGAACCGGTCCACTACGGTCAAAACGACCGTGTACCCCTGGGAGGGTGGGAGGGCGGTGACAAAATCTAGAGCGATGTGGGACCAGGGTCTCAAAGGGACAGACAGCGGTTGGAGTAACCCATCTGGAGGGCGGTTGGACGTCTTACCAGTGGCACAAACCGAGCAAGCCAAAACAAAACTGCGGATGTCCCGAGCCATAGCAGGCCACCAGAATCATTGCTTAACCAAAAATCTGGTTCGATTAACCCCTGGATGACAAGCCACGTTGGAACAATGCCCCCACTTGATGACGCAGGACCTTAACTCCTCCGGCACAAACAAACGGTTCGGTGGGCACCCGGGCGGAGGCATTACCCCTTCTAAGGCCGCCAGGACCTTCGATTCGACCTCCCATGTAAGAGTGGAGACTACTAATGTCTCAGGAAGAATACACTCGGGAGTGGACGGGCGCTCGGATGGATCAAAAATACGAGATAAAGAATCGGGCTTGATGTTTTTGGAGCCCGGGCGGTACGATAGAGCAAAGTCAAAACGTCCGAAAAAAAGTGCCCACCGAGCCTGCCTGGAGTTGAGTCTTTTGGCCGATCGAATATATTCTAGGTTCTTGTGATCAGTCCAAACGATGAAGGGCACCCCCGATCCCTCCAACCAATGACGCCACTCTTCCAACGCTAATTTGACTGCCAACAACTCTCTGTTACCAATGTCATAATTGCGTTCAGCGGGAGACAAACGATGAGAAAAATACGCGCAGGGATGCATCTTCTCGTCCGAGGGCGCCCGCTGGGAAAGAACTGCTCCTACCCCCACCTCTGACGCATCGACCTCCACCACGAACTGACGCGAAGGATCAGGGGCGATAAGAATGGGAGCCGAAACGAAGCGGCTCTTCAGTTTGGCAAATGCAACCTGAGCTGCATCTGACCACCTGAAGGTCGTTCGTGGTGAGGTCAAGGCGGTCAGAGGCGCGGCTAGCTGGCTGAAATTGCGAATAAAACGCCGGTAAAAATTGGCAAACCCCAGAAACCGCTGTAGGGCCTTACGGGAATCTGGACTTGGCCAATCCACCACAGCCTTAACCTTGTCAGGATCCATGCGAATTCCCTCGGACGAGACGATGTACCCTAGAAAGGAAACAGACTGTGCATGAAATTCGCATTTCTCCGCCTTGACAAAAAGCCCATTCTCTAGCAGACGCTGGAGCACTCGTCTGACGTGTTGAACATGTTCCTGGAGAGACGACGAAAATATCAATATGTCATCCAGGTAGACATAAATGAACTGATCAACCATGTCTCTCAACACGTCATTGACGAGTGCCTGGAAGACCGCGGGCGAGTTGGAAAGCCCGAAGGGCATAACCAAGTATTCAAAGTGCCCTCTAGGGGTGTTAAAAGCGGTCTTCCATTCATCCCCCTTCCTAATGCGGACCAAATGATAAGCGTTCCTCAAGTCCAATTTAGTGAAAACGGACGCTCCCTGCAACCTCTCAAAGCCTGAAGACATCAACGGCAAAGGGTAAGTATTCTTTACCGTGATGTTGTTCAACCCTCGGTAATCAATACAAGGTCGCAGAGATCCGTCCTTCTTCCCCACAAAAAAGAACCCCGCCCCCGCTGGAGAAGAGGAAGGGCGGATGAACTTAGCTGCCAGAGAATCAGAAATGTATTTCTCCATGGCCTCCCTCTCGGGAACAGACAGAGTATAATTTGCCCTTAGGCGGAGACTTACCCGGAACTAAGTCTATGGCACAGTCATAGGGACGATGCGGAGGGAGAGAAGCAGCACGGGACTTACTGAACACTTCCTTCAGGTCCAGATACTCCGCGGGCACGTTAGACAAATCCGCAGCCTTTTCCTGTAACACAGAGACAGACACAGTGGGACAAGCAGACTTAAGACAAGACCTGTGACACAAAGTGCTCCACTCGGTGATGGTGTTGAGTTGCCAGTCGATCCGAGGATTGTGCTTGGTGAGCCAGGGGTGTCCGAGAACTACGGGTGCTTGCGGTGAGTCCAAAAGCATGAACTGAATCCTCTCGTTGTGGTTACCGGAGGTGGTGAGGGTGACGTAATCCGTGATCTGAGAGATGTTAGGAAGACGTTGACCGTTGAGTGCGTTGACTGTAACCAGGTGAGTAAGTGAAGAGATGGGTAGTCCATGCTGTAGTGCGTAACTGGTGTCCATAAAGTTCCCCTCAGCCCCGGAGTCAATGAGTGCATTGCAGGTGATGTTGTGAGACGCCCATCTCAGTCTTACCGGGAGAAGAGGTGATGGTGAGGACTTCTCAGCGGAGATCCCGCCCGATAGTAGCCTCGAGTTTACTATCGGGCTTGGTCTTTTACTGGACAAGACCTGAGAAGATGTCCCGATGCTCCACAGTATAGGCATAAGCCCAGGGATCTCCGCCTTTCTCTCTCCTCCCGGGAAAGCCGAGCTCTCCCTACCTGCATGGGCTCAGGATCTGTGGCGGGACCGACCGTATTAGCAGCGCTGGCCGTCCGGCCCTCCGCTCCCTGTAGTCTGGTGCTGGGGACCTCCAAAAACTCCAGTTTCTGGAGGCGGGAATCCACCCGTAAAGCGAGATCAACCAGCCCGTTGAAAGTCTGAGGAAGGTCCAGGGTGTAAATCTCGCGGTGAATACGGCCGGCCAGCCCATGCAGGAACACATCCCACTGCGCCTCCTCGTTCCAACGGCACTCCGCCGCGAGGGTGCGGAACTGGATGGCATAATCCGCGACCGTGCGGCTGCCCTGCTTGAGTTCGGTAAGCTGTCGAGCGGCCTCCTTTCCTGCCACCGCACGGTCGAACACCCTCTTCATCTCGGCGGAGAGTGCCTGGAACGAGGAACAACATGGGTCTTTATTCTCCTACACCGCCGTTCCCCATAAAGCCGCCTTCCCAGTCAACAATGTAAGGACGAACGCCACCTTGGATTCCTCATGCTCGAATGTACGAGGCTGCAGAGAAAAATGCAGGGAACACTTATTCAGAAAAGCTCTGCAAAACTCTGGCTCACCGGCGTAACTCTGGGGCACAGGCAGGCGGGGCTCCGGTAGATCGCGTCGCTCCAGCGACGCGGGGGGAACAGGCGGTGTGGGTGGCACAGTGGGAGCGCGAAGTTGTTGAAGTTCCCGGGAGAGCTCGGACACCTGTGTTACCAGCGCTTGGACAGCGCGTCCGGTGGAAGTGATGCTCTCCTGCTGCTGGTCCATGCGGGAGATGCTGTGGTTGATGAACTCCGTTAAAGCTGCTGAACTCGCTGCATCCATATTGGTCAGATCGTTCTGTCACGGAATGAAGGAAGGATGCAGATGCAAGTTAAATCTCTTTAATAGAGCTTCACACCGAAGGTAGTCAGATTCAACATACACAAAGAACATATAACAGTCAGCAGGAGAGTGGTAACACAGGGACGTCGATGGGCGGTGAAGATCCGTGAAGAGTGATGACCGAAGAGCAGTGTCCGTGAAGTAATCCGTGCGTGAAGTCCAGAGAGTAATCCAACGAGAACACGAAAACCAGGAAGCAATGAATCAAAGTCCAGTCCAGGGAAACACACAACAAGCAACACAGGAAACAACACGCGGACACCGTACAACGATCTGACAAACAAGAGACGAAAGACAAGGCGTTATATAGGCAGATAGTAATTGCTCATAGCTGCCGCTGATCAACAATCAGCGGCGACGCCCACACAAAACAATCAGGTGACACACCCACACCATCACACAGACACCAGAATGAGACAGCGGATTCATGAACCGTGACACAAATACTATCAAAGCAATTAGATCATACTGAACACCTACACAAGCATTTGTTTTTCAATTTCATTATCATCCATTCAAAGAGGAAAACTTCAGAATAATTTTGTAAACAATTAAACAATTATAAACAATAGACCGTGATATTCTTGTTTTGTTAAGAAATTTTACAAAAGAAAACATTGTATAATGATACCTGATGTTAGTATTTTTAGGTCAGTATTTTATGACTGACAAAGCGTGTTTGCTGGGTGAAAACCTTTGCTAGTGTTCTGGAAGAATGAGTTGATTTGAGACGTGTTTTGGTAGATTTAGTGCATTTTGAATGTGAAATTAACTGCTGTGCCAAGATGAAAGTTGGTTAGGAGAGCTGTGTGAAGAGTTTTGAAAAAGTGGGCTGAGTATTGAGAAATGTGTCCTAACGATTGTAAAAAACTGTAATGTAAGATAATACATTACATAAAGTCCAGTTCAGTTCAATACATTTTATATTATGTCAGTGAAGACAATGTAATAAAACGTACATTTTTCCTTTATTTAAAGGTGTACATGTCCATCAGAGACTTGTTGGATGTGAACTGTTGAATGATGATAAACCAGGTCCACTTCATTTCTGGGATGCTTTTGATGAACAATGTATGGAGGAGTTCACATATGACCCGGAAATAAATGATATCCAGATGAAAAAACCATGGATGATACCAAGGGACCAAGTGAAACAGCTCCATATAAAGTTTCTATATGAAAAAGTTTATCATTTTATTTGCATTAAAGTTTTGCAAAGGTACCTGAATATGGAAAAGAACAATGTGATGAGAAAAGGTGAGAGAATCAACCTGATTAACTTCAGTATAAAGATAGAAAAAAAGCATAATCAACAAATATGACCCAAACAGCTGTGCTGACAGAAAATACATGCATGTGCTTCTGAATACTTTATGAAATGTGAACCATAAATAAATAACTGATGCAACAGTTTAACAACAGTAAGACTTCTCGTCCTTCTCTGTAGTGAAACCCAGAGTCAGACTCATGAAGAAGACACTCACAGACTCTCAAGGGCTTCAGATCAGCTGTCTGGCCACTGGTTTTTACCCCCGTCACATTAACCTGACTCTGTTCAGAGATGATCAGCCTGTGGATGATGATCAGATCACAGGAGGAGAGATTCTTCCCAACGGAGACAGAACTTACCAGATGAGGAAGAGTTTGGTGATCAGCGCAGAAGAACAACGTGAAAGACACAAATACAACTGTACAATGAAACGCCTCAATCTGGACAACAAACTGGACATTACATTTGGTAAAGAAAAACTGACAATCAAAAGAACAAACAAAACTACTGAATAACAAAGAAGACATTAGATAGAAGATACTTGATTGCCATTGTATAAAAGACAATGATATTTACAGTATTTTACATACACTAGGACACATTTCTCAATACTTAGGTCACTTTTGCAAAACTCTTTACACAGTGAGCACAATAGAAGTCTATGTGGTCTAAACTGAGGATCAATTATCATTGCTTTGTCACAAAATGCACTACATCTCTGAAATTTCATGAATTCTTTTCTCAATCAGACACAATAACTGCCAAAACTCTTTGTACGTACAGGCCAATTTGCACATGCTTACATACTGTTTTCAAAACTGTTAAACTTATGTACATTTTGCTACATTTCTACAGTAATATTGTAATGAAATATATGCTGAATCTAAAAAATCAAATACTATCAAAGCAATTAGATGAAACTGAACACCTACACAAGCATTTGTTTTTTCAATTTCATTATCATCCATTCAAAGAGGAAAACTTCGGAATAATTTTGTACTGTTATGTAAACAAGGTTCATGAAACAAACTGCAGTGAATTATAAACAATAGACAGTGTTATTCTTGTTTTGTTAAGAAATTTTACAAAAGAAAACATTGTATAATGATACCTGATGTTAGTATTTTTAGGTCAGTATTTTATGACTGACAAAGCGTGTTTGCTGGGTGAAAACCTTTGCTAGTGTTCTGGAAGAATGAGTTGATTTGAGACGTGTTTTGGTAGATTTAGTGCATTTTGAATGTGAAATTAACTGCTGTGCCAAGATGAAAGTTGGTTAGGAGAGCTGTGTGAAGAGTTTTGAAAAAGTGGCCTAAGTATTAAGAAATGTGTCCTAGCGATTGTAAAAAAAACCTGAAATGTATTAAAACTCTCAGTAGAAGCAACAATACTAGATTGCAATTTTATATTAAATAACATTTTTTTTTACTAAATTTAACCTCTGTAAATCATTTTAATATCTGTCTATAACTTACAAATTTATTTTCCTGTTGTTTATATCACTGTTATTTTTCCCACCCCAGTTTCAGATGTAGCTGAATCTGACCCAGGATCCTTCAGTCTGTCTGTAGTTATCAGTGTGCTGGTGTTAATGTGTGTGGCTGTTCTCTTCATAACTGCTCTCATCAAATGGAGGAAGAAGAGACGAACTGCTGGTAAATGTTCTGTACAGTCAGTTCATTATATCTAATGCTCATTTAGAAAAAAACACACCAAAGCATCAATTCCTTAGAGACTTAGAGTTCACAGTATGAAGCTTTATGTTTCTGTAGTGTTCCTCTGTGTTTATTCTCTGTTTAAATGTGTCACATTTTTTTAGGACGAGTCTCCGAGATGTCACAGTGTAAATACTCCCCTACTCCATGTAAGTACAGTATGAAGTAATATGAATTCAGCAACATGTTCATTTTAAGATTCATTTGAAAAACTTTCTAGAAAGGAAACCAAAAGGTTATTTTCTTTATTTCAGCTTCAAGATGAGGTCATGGCAATACATCATGTAAAACTTTGTAGAAGCTATTTGGGTTATGCTATGATAATAACTTCTACAATGCTGGGACAGAGATGGGTCTTGCGCATGTTGCCCACTTGAGACCCACCTAGTGTCAAGTGCAATCCTGTATGAAATCCATGCGATTATGGAACCCGCGGACTATGTAGGGCCAAGTTTTTCAGCCCATTACAGTTTTTTTCAGTTGCTAACAAGCATTGTTCAATACCGAAACCACATTTTCAAAACTCTTCACACAGTCAGCGAAACAGAAGTCAATGAAGACCAAACTGTGAACCATTTTTCATTGCTTTCAGACAAAATGCATTCAGTGACCACACTTTTCAAAATTCAGGAACTCTTTTCCCATTCGTACTCCACAACATGCAAAATACTATGTATTTTCAGCACATTTTTCTAATGCTAACACACTGCATTCAAAATGATTAAAAACACATTCAGAACAGAATGATGGCAAATTCCAAGCATTTATGCAGTAATTATTTTAAAATATTCTCAATTTTATAGCCAAAAATTAAAAAAATAATCATTACAAGCTAATTGCAATTTTAGCTGAAATTCCACCCACTCCAATGCAAGAGAGAGAGCAGACGAGAACCATCACTGTAATTTACTATAATGAACATGTTACAGTAATGTGTAGAATGTATTTTATTTATTCTTTTTTTATTATCATTGTAGCCCTGGAGTTTTTTTTCCCTCTTTTTTCACCTTTTGGTTATAATTTTCAAGTACTATATTCATAAAAAATGAAATTTTGATTAATTTCTGATTCATTCGTGTTACAAATGCTTTCAATAAAATTGTGTTACAGTGTTCTATATGAAGAACTGATTTATGTGGAAAATCATTGAAACTTTAAAAAAGAAAAGTTCATCAATTATGTAATGCTTCCTGTTGTTAGTGTTTTTTAGGTCAGTGTGTTGTGAATGAAATGTGTGTTTTCTGAATGAGAATTGTTGCCAGTGTTATGTTGGTCTGAGTGAGTTTTGTAGGTGAGATTAACTGTTTGGCCAACATTCATGCTGGTAATGCAGAGTGTGTGAAGAGTTTTGAAAATGTGGTTTCGGTATTGAACAATGCTTGTTAGCAACTGAAAAAAACTGTAATTTCATATTCATATGTGCCCCATGTACACATGTTGGCTGGGGAACTGGATTCAATATTTTGAATGCTTCGATCCACAATCTGACTTTTCACTTGTGATGCAGCCTGAATCATAATAACACCGTGTTCGTTCACTGGCCAGAGGAAGACTGGTCCCTCGGCTGAGCCTGGCTTCTCCCAATGTTTTTTCTCCATTCCTGTCACCTGAAAGAGTTTGTGTTCCTTTCCATTGTGACCAGGGGCGTAAATTTCATCGGACAGTAGGGGGGACAATAAACATAACATTTCTCAAGAGCAATTTTTGAAGGGGACACAAATAATACAGCCAAAATTTTACTTATAAAGGATATATGCAGGGGTTAAATTGGGCCGGGGCTGTCCGGGGCTCGACATTAACGCTTAATTTCTTGAAGGGCCAAGAGAAAGAGAGCTTTACTTGTCCTGATTAAAACAACAATAACAAAAATAGTTAGGGAATCACCAAAACGCAAGCATGATTCTATTACATTTAGTGTAAGTGGCGATTGATAATGGATAATATAAATATTTAATAATAAATATTTTATTAATGAACGATTCAGCGTTTTGAACGAATCGGTTGAGTCAAGAATCAGTAGCCTATTCCAAAACACCTGCCTCATTCTTGAATGAATCAGTCGTTTGAATGAATGACTAGGGCTGCGTTCCAGTTCGGTTTTTAAATGCCCTTCCCTCGCTAACTTCACTCGGTCTTGTTGACTCGGATGTACGTCATTGCTTACGTTGCACGAGTGCCCACTTCTGGCGGAACCTTTGTATGGGCTGAACTGGAACGTCCTAAGCCCTTGATCACTTGGAATCCGCAATGGAGCTGTTTTATTATTCATTTTTTTTCCCTTACAAAATTGTTTAATACAGCATTCTATATGTATATATGTGTGTTTTAAATGTTTAAAAAATAATTAATATATCATAGAGTTGTTTGTGGTGGGGTAAATTAAACGCGATATGCGGTGACGACACAATCGTGTTGCATTGTGGGTTATGGAGCTGCCTGAAGTGTACATATGAAGTAGACTCGCTCCCTCGTTCAAAATCGAGGGAGCGAGGGTCTGTCCATATAAACTTCCCTCGTCCACTTCACGAAGTGGAACGCACTTCAAAATGGCGGCAGGGATTCCCCCGAGGGGAAGTGTTTAGGGAAGTTCGCGAGTGCGTGTCTAAAACCGAACTGGAACGCAGCCTAGGACAGTCACTTGCCACGGCCTACTGCCAGTTCAGTTTCCAGTTTAAATTTTCCCAACATTTCTTATTTGTATATTCAAAAATATTTATAGAATATCATAACATTATTTAATGCAGTTGTAATTTTTCAGTGTAAATTATTTAATTTGATTCATAACAGTCCTGCTTTATTTTTCTTATTGAATTTATTGATCAAATGTAAAAAAAAAGAAAAAGAAAGAAATAAAAGATGAAGCATGTAATAAGATTAGGGGAAAAAATGCCCTTGGGGTAAATATCAATACCCTGTATTCTGTATTGATATGCTCTCCTTTAGGCCTACAGAAAGACTTTGTTATCAGATGTAGCTTTGCACACTGCCAACATCTAGAATGATTTTGATCTGCATTTTACTGTTCATAGCAGAGGGCTCTGTCGACTTATTTTTAGTTTGTCAGTTGATAAGATTTTGTAGGCTTTGCATACACATGTGCACTCCTCGAAAGCCTGAAACCTGATAATTGTTGTTGGTGTGGGTGACATAGTATCCAACAAGCAATTGTAAACAAGCTACAACACGCTAGGTAACATTATAATTGCTAAAATAGCGGACTCACGGGAAAAAAAATCATGTTATCATCTTGCTTTTTTTTTTGTTATGACTAATTACTCAGCGTCGGCAGTCTTAAAGCAAAAATAACCACTTCATCCGATGTTTTTTAATAAAATAGCCTAAACAGCCTTACTAGAGCTCCTCTCAACTACCGTCTGTCTTTTCTCCCGCCGGCGCCGCCGGATTTCTGATTTCTACACGCACGAGAGTGACGTGCGCGGTGGACCAAACCACTGTGAGGCAAGGGAGAGGTGACTCAAAATGTTTCTAAACTTAAAACGCCTGTTTGCGTTTGTATTGCTTTACTTCTTACACAATTATTTTAAGGATATATCATTTATTTACAATACTTAGAGTGGTTTTTAGTTATATTTTTTGGGGGGGACAGCACTCAGATAGGGGGGGTCATGTCCCCCCCCGTCCCCCTCGCGATTTACGCCCCTGATTGTGACCTCTGACTTGCTTAGTTGGGGACAATAAATATTCAGCAATATTACTGATTTGACTGCACTGACACTATTGGATGAGAACTTGAACCAAAGTGAATCGACAATGAACTGATTTCAACTGACTGTTTGTGACTGTTCAAATGACTGTTAACTATTGTCTTTTTAGAGCTACTTTACTGCAGAGTTGAATTCTGTTTTTGTTGTTGAATATTTTTTCAAACAGTTGGCCTAGGGTACTTTCTGTTCTTCTGCTCCTCTTTGTCATTTTTATCATTAAATGTGTCCAGAAACAGGCAGGAAGAACTCGGGAAGTAACACTGACCTGCATAGCTGATCGTACCTTTCCATTCTTTAGTTTGTGGAGGTAATGCATTTATTACATTGACAGACTTTACACATTATGAACAACAATTCAGTCAACAGAATGGAAAGGAGTAAGAAAAAAAAATCACAAAGAATAAGCAGCACACCAGAAATATGATAATATAGCGAGGATATGTCTGGGAGAATAAAGCTCAGGTTTATAATAATCTGTCTGGTAATCAAATATAAATGCTTGTGAAATATATGTCCATGTTCTTAATATTAATTCTAGAAATTGGACATTGAACGTTTGCTGACAATTAATATTAAACTTTATATATATATATATATATATCATAGTCAGTGGAAGAATGGAAGGATACGATCAGCTATGCCAGGTCAGTGTTTCTTTCCGAGTTCTTTCTGAAAAATGGTCAATATTCATATTCATGCATTTATTCATATATTATGTTAATCATTTATGGCTTATGATTTATCAATATTACTTTTGATTTCATATTCATGTACTCCTACTCTATATTAATTCTCATCATATTTTGAAGTATTTACTTTCTATTGTACTCTTATGGTTATTATTTTTTTTTATATATTTAAGAGTATGTATCCTTGCTATATTCAGTTGTTCTTCAAGTGTTCCAATGTGACAGGTCATGTTGACACATTTGTGGTTAGATATTGGACGTCTGCCAAGTACTGCAGAAGTGATGTTTTCGTATTATTTCTGCTGACATGTAATAATGTAAGATTTGCAAAATTCCCTTAAGGGGGTCAAAACAACCCCTATATCTATTTTTTGACATTTGACCAGTCTATGACATAATGGGTAAATCCATTTAATCTTTTCTCATTAGAACAAAACATAAGTTTGAGTGGGATGTAAATTTCCCTATGCTTATGGTATAAAATGGACTGAGTCGTTGATAGTTTAGCCTTTTCCTTTGCTTTGCTTCCCTTTGCCTTTCTGCTTCTCCTCTTCTATCTCTCATTTCATTCTGCGAATGTCTTAATTATTGTTATTTCTTTCTGTATATTCTGATCTTCATCTATTAGATACAATACTCTGGATCGTACAATACTCTAGATTTTATTATTAACTATTAATTACTTAATGAATTTGTTTGACTATAATTTTTAATTAATAAATTTGTTATTCCTTATTCAAATCGAATCTCTGACATAATCATTGCTGGACTGCCTGGAAGAGCAGAAGAACAGAAAAGGGACCACCCGTTTGAAGAAAACAAAGTGGAACCAGAATAACCAATATCATAAAGGTTTTGTGTATGTAAACACTGCACATTTTTCTCTGTGAATGGCTATTTAAATCATGTTTCATGTTTATATATATCGTCTTATAAGCATATCTTTTATACTTTATATTTTTTTTTGATTAAAGAATTTAATTCCCTGCAGAAAAATCCAGCATTGCTGGTCACCAGCATAAAGCATGTTTTGCATACTGGAACCAGCATGGGATGCTGTAGGTCCCTGTGGGAAGTAGGAGTGATGGTAGACCAGCAACACCAGCTCAGGTTTGATTGAGAGCAGCATGTCTTTACTGGTCCATCAGTACTTTACCAGCTTTAACCAGCATATAACAGCCTGTACCGACATGGAATTCATGCTTGATTTTTTTTAAATCATGGTTTATAAAATTGCAGCCTTCCGTTTAAGAAGCACCATGTGAACTTTTATTTTGGTTTGGTGTTGCGACGTCACAAGGCTGCGCCGCTCTCATCTGACTCGACAAAGGTTTGTGTTTCTGAACGATTATGTATTTAAGGTGTTTAAATCGATTAATATATAGGTAACATAAAATAAATCAATTGATTGTTATGTTTAATGACGGTCCGTGTGCGTAGTGAAATTATTATTTGAATAACCGTTGGTTTTACCATTAGCAGGAGGGTGTTTGTTGGGGGGGAAAATGGCCACGGGCTGCACTGACTTTGAGGAGTAGTCAAACACAGTGGATCTTTTTGACACGAAGTTCCATACTTTTTCTTGTTAATGATTGCATTTATTAAATGTAGATCCCAAAATGAAAATACTGTATTACTCACCCCCATGTCGCTCCAAATATGTATGGCTTTCTTTTTTCCGTGAAACACGGGCTATATTTTCCATTTGTATTGGCATGGTCTAAAAATTGTTACACTGATACTGTTAGTTTGTCCCGTAAAGGGCTCATAAATGATGAGTGTTATTTGTCTGTAAGTAAAGTGTATTCATACTTGAGTAACATTGGGTTTTTCATACTTAATATGACAAAATGTCTAAAATACAGGAAAAACTCCCGGTGAAACAACTAAGATCACGTGACATCAATATGGAGTATATTAAAGAGGAAACTGAAGACATGACAATCTCAGAACCATTCAGAGTGAAACATGAAGAAACTAAGGAACAAACAGGTTGGTTCTTAAATGTGAACTCTGTTATTTGTTGCTTATTAAATTGTTGACATCTAAACAAATGAATTATAATTTTGAAATACGTTAGTCCTGTAAATTGGTATGACATGTCATGATGAATCCAATCAAATGAATGGCACAATTAAAGCGGATTATCTAAAAAAATCCAGATGTATAAGAGCTATATGTCAATTTACAAGATGTTGTAAGTAGTCTGCATCAACATTAGTAAAATTTTACAGTTCTCAGTACCAGTTTGTGTATAGTATAAAGAGCTATTAGCCTAAAATGTTTAGTGATTCAACAATATTTTTTAATTTAAAAAACACTGAGACTATACTACAGCTTAGTGGTTTAGCATTTAAATAAGAATTAAATTATTTTAATATAGCAATGTTGATCATGCACAAAATCATTATGAATTTATTTTGAATAATTTTGTAACCCACTGGACTCCATGGATGTTCAGTGAACTTCAATGAGCCTTTGTGGGCTGTGGCTCCTCAGCTGAGAAGACAATCATGGAACACATTTTGGTTGTGTCCCTTATCTGACACATACATTTCTTGTTTTAAAATTTGTATTACCTAGCTGATAAGTTGAGTCAGGAGTGTTTGATAAGGGAATAAAGCAAAATGTGTGTTGTTGGATGAACTTGAGGGCCAGGGTTGGGAATTTCCTTTAATATGATAAGTACCGAATTAACCTTTATACAAATACAGTCATGAAAAAGAAAGTACATCCTTTAGAATTGTATGGTTTTATTCATCAGAACATTATAAAAATCTTCTGGTCTTTAGCAGATCTTAAAATTAGGTAAATACAACTTTAGATGAACAACAACAACACATGACATATTACACAGTGTTATTATTTATTTAACAAAAATAAAGCCAAGATGGAAAACCCATGGGTGAGAAGTACATCCCATGATTCAATTGCTTATAGATCCACTTTTAGCAGCAATAACTTGAAGTAGTTATAATTATTGAGGTTTGTGGGCATTTGACTATGCAAAGCTCTCGACATCTTTTCAGTCGGGATCTAGACTTGACTGGGCCATTGCAACACATTTATTCTTTTCTTTTTCAGCCATTCTGGTGTAGATTTACTGGTGATCTTCAGATAATTGTCCAGTTGCATTACCCAATTTTGGCCAAGCTTTAGCTGTCGGCTGGGTGACCTCACATTTGACTCTAGAATACTTTGGTATAAAGAGGAGTTCATGGTTGACTCACTGACTGCAAGCTGCCCATGGCCTGTGGATGCAAAACAAGGCCAAAATCATCACCCCTCCATCAGCGTGATGGACAGTTGAAAGGACTTGTTTGTGCTGATTTGCTGTTTAGTTTTTGCCTAACTTGGCGCTATGCATTATGGCCAGACATCTCCACTTTGGTCTTGCCTGTCCAAAGGAAGTCTGTGTGGTTTGTTCAGATGCAACTTTGCAAACCTAAGCTGTGCTTCTTCTCTCTTTTTAGAGAGAAGAAGCTTTCTCCTGGTAACCATTCCAAACATGCCATAGTTGTCCCATCTTTTTCTAATTGTACTGTCATAAACTTTAACATGTTAACTGAGGCCTGTAGAGTCTGTGTTGTAGCTCCTGTTTCTCTGAGCATTGCACGGTCTGATCTTGGGGTGAAATTGCTGGGACGTCCACTCCTGGGAAAATTGGCAACTGTCTTGAATGTTTCCACTAGTGAATAATCTTTCTCACTGTAGAATGATGGACTTCAAATTGTTTGGAAATGGCCGTATAACCCTCCCAGATTGATGGCAGCAACAATTGCTTCTCTAAGATCATTGCGGACGTCTTTCCACCATGGTATTGGTAACGCACACCTGAAGGCTCAAGACGAGCAAACTACCAAAACATCTGTTTTGTAGAGGGGATCACACTTGCTGATGATTAATTAATCAAAGACATCTGATTAGCAGCGCCTGACTGCTACTTACCCTCTTGATTCCAATGGAAGCAGTAATGGTGTACATAGTTTGTCACACATGGCTTTTAATTTCATTTAATTTTTGCCTAGTTTTTGTTAAATCAATAATGACACACTGTTGTTGTTCATCTGAGGTTGTATTTACCTAATTTTAAGACCTGCCAAGAACGAGATTAATTATTTAGATTTTAGATAAATAGATTTTAATTATTTCCTGATATATAGTGTTGGGGATAAACAGTTTAGGACCCTTGAAACCAGATATGTTGAATAAAGACCCGGAGTCAAAGCTTAAAAAAAAATTATAAATTGAAGAAAAATTTAATGAAGAATAGTTTGCAGTTTCATCAGCAGAAGCCAACTTCAAGTCTCACAAGGAGTTCCTAAGCCCACCCTGCATCCATACACATTTCCACACCAATTATACTCTAACAGAGTCTACTAACTATGCCATTACTAAGGTAAAAAGGATTCTGATTGGTTAAGAGAAGATAGACAAGATTAGAAGTTTTCCACACATGGTCAGATAGTAAGAAGCGTATCTCCAGGCATCAGGAATCTGACGAGGGACCCCCAGATTTAGGGACTGGATGTCCCTTTAGGGTCGTGAGGTGGCGTCTCTCTGTCTCCAGCTTGAATTGCCAATTGTCCGGACCTGCACAGATTATTAGCACACATACACAGATACACAGCTTCACAGCTTCTCCAATGCTGAAGTCAACCCAGGCTCCAACTGTAAATAGGAAAGTTTTCTTCAAAACATAAGATAACCTGTTCTAGTTCTGTAGAGAATTACGTCTAATATTCATCTTTATTCTTTAGAGAAGTACATAGAGATAGGATAACACTGTGAAATGAGAAAAAGTCACATAGTCCAGCTACTAGGGTGACCTTTGTGACCTAGCTGTCCAGGGTGTTAGAGAAACATGGATCTATGGCTGGACATATGGTGAGAGTGTCTCCAAATGGACAGACAAAGACACAGATATCAGCAGAACTTCTGAAAAGAACATTTCAACAGCCACATACTCATTCTATGGATGTATAAGAAACAAATCACTCAAATCAGTTAATAATAAAAGAGGTTACATATTGATTATTGATTATCACTCTTATTATAATCACTCACGTCAGTCATTCAAAAAAGGATATATGTATATATAGTGAAGAGGCAAGGGAATTTTGATTATCTCCCTTCAATAGGCAACAGAATTCAATAGGCTGTCCTTTCTTTCTCACATGACTGTGGCTGTTTGATGTCTTTTGCTCTTTATTAAATTGGTGTTAACTTTTTTTTTTCACCTTTCAGACCTGATGCTGCTTAAAGAGGAGAGTCCAGATCTGAATGAAATGGAGGAGGAAGAAGATCAGTATGAGAAACATGATTTCATAAATGAAGATAATCTTTGCTCACAGACTGAGAAGTCTTCCTCACAAAAAAGAGGCGAGGAGGCAGGATCTAAAAGATCTTTTACTTGCCATCAGTGTGGAAACTTTTTCACTACAGCAGGAAACCTTAAAATCCACATGAGAGTTCATACTGGAGAGAAGCCTTTCACATGTGATCAGTGTGGAAAGAGTTACACACGAAGCAATACCTTAAAGGATCACATGATGGTTCACACTGGAGAAAGACCTTTCGAATGTGATCGGTGTGGAAAAAGTTACACGCGAAGCAAGACCTTAATGATTCACATGAGGATTCACACTGGAGAAAGGCCTTACACATGCAATCAGTGTGGAAAGTGTTTCATACGTAAAGACAACCTTAAATTACACATGAAAATTCACACAAGAGAGAACCATTTTATATGCCATCAATGTGGAAAGAGTTTCAAAGACATAGAACACCTTAACAAGCATGTGATAATTCACACCGAAGAGAAGCCTTTCAAATGTCACCAATGTGGAAAGAGGTTCAAAATAAGTAAAAACATTAAGGCGCACATGAGAAGTCACAGTGAGGAGAAGCCTTTCAAGTGCCATCAGTGTGGAAAAGGATTTGTAATAAATAAGGACCTCATAAGACACATGAGAAGTCACACTGAGGAGAGACCTTTCAAGTGCCATCAATGTGGAAAGGGTTTAAAACATGAAGAATCGCTTGCTTACCACATGAAGATTCACACTGGAGAGAAGCCTTTCAGCTGCCCTCACTGTGAAAAGTGTTTCATACATAGAGGACAGCTTACTGTTCACATGAGAGTTCACTCAAGAGGGAACAATTGGAAATGTAAATTATGTGGAGAGTGTTTTACAGAAAAGAAACTCCTTCAGATACATAGAAGTACTCACAGCCACAAAGAGAAGCCTTTCCCCTGTCCTCAGTGTGGAAAGCGTTACACATTTAAAGGACGCCTTAAGAATCACATCAGATCTCACAAAAGGGAGCAGGCATTCACCTTATTTCACCATGTGGAAAGTGGTTCATACATAAAGGACACCTTAATTGTCACATGAGACTTTATAAAAGAGAATGATTTAAAAATGTCAACCATGCAAAGAGTTTTACAGACTAAAAAAAACAACAAAAAACACTTAAAAGGCATGTAAATATTAACAGAGGAAAGAAGCTTTTTTATTTTTCAGAATATCTTATTTTGTGTTCAATAGAAGAAAGAAACCCATACTGGTTTGGAACATCATGAGGGTGAGTAAATAATGACAGAATCTTTAAAGGGTTATTTCACCCAAAAATGAAAATTACTCACTCTTAAGTCATTCCAAAGCCAAACCCATAAGTCTTTAATTAATATTTGAAACACAAAGATATTTTGAATGAAATCTGGGAAATCTCGGATTTGGGTGAAATCTCTCAGATTTTATTAAAATATCTTAATTTCTTTAAGAAAAAACCTGTATGTATGCACTAATAATTTTCTTTGACATATCTATTTGTATTTTATTTGTATGCATTATTTATGCATGTACCAGGTTGATGTAAAACATCATAAAAATTATTTTTGACAAAATTAAACATTAAATGGAAGGGTCACCCTGTAAAGGGATAAATTAACTCCATTTTAAAATACTTATGATTCTAATTTATGGGCATTGTGTACATTATGTAGACAACTCATACCCCTTTGTCCCTTTCAAAGCATAATAGTTAATAGATTATCAGAATAATATATGTATATATATCCTGAAACACCTTCATCTGATGGATTTCTGAAGGCAGCATAGATGTATCCTTCGCTGCCTTTAATATCCCACAATCCTGCACATTCCATTCCCTGACTGTTAACTAAAAAAATAAAGATGGCATCTAAAATTTGAGGTTGGTGTGTCAGTTTGTGTGTAAAGTGTACATTTTGACCAACTTTCCCCACTTTTGATGACATTTCTAGTGAGAAGTTAGTATTGTAGTAATTAAACATTCAATTTGTTTTGTTATTGTTTCAAACTCTGTTTTGTTATCTGTCATTAAATTGTTACGCTGCCTCTGAAATCAGTTTCGCACTGCAAAAAATGCTGTTCTTACTTAGAATTTTTGTCTTGTTTCTAGTCAAGAAGCATTTTCTTGACAAGTACAAATAATTTTCTTGTTTTCAGGAAAAATAAATCAAAATTAAGTACTTTTTTCCTAAAAACAAGCAAAATAATCTGCCAATGGGGTAAGCAAAATAATCTTTTAAGAATTTTAAGAAAAAGATTATTTTGCTTACCCCATTGGCAGATTATTTTGCTTGTTTTAAGGAAAGACTTACTTAATTTTGACTTATTTTTCCTGAAAACAAGAAAATAATTTTTACTTGTCAAGAAAATGCTTCTTGATTTAAAAACATTAAGATATTTTGACTAGAAACAAGACAAAAACTCTAAGTAAGAACAGCATTTTTTGCAGTGCGTGAGGTACCTTCATGCACTGCCTGCCAAGTCATTGCCTGATGGGCAGTGAGGCAACAAGTCAGCTGGTTTTCGGATGCAGCAGTATTACATTAAAAGGTCATATATTTTATAAATGTGCTATATTGCAACTTAATCACAAATGTGTAATTACAAACATTTAAAAGCATACAAGTTTCAATAAAAATGAAATTAAAGTGTATTTTAGTTTACCATAAATTATTGTCTGAACATTTGAACTATATTTCAGTGATAGTAGAAATTATATTAAAGGTCTTCTTAAGTGGGTTGAAAAAAGTTAATTGCATTTAACATAAATGTAAGCCTATAATACATTTTCGTCTCATTGCAATGAGCATGCAGTGTCCAAAAACATTACATTCAGTTCACACGCAAGTATGTTCTTTAAATTATATTATTTTAAATAAGAATGACACTTTAAAAAATTTGTCACGCTATGAGCTTCTTAAGATATCAAGTAGCCTGGTTAAATAACTACAGTTTAATTCCTCTTATCAAAAGAAAAAAGAAAGAAATTCAGTCAGCTACATTACATGTTAGATAATACACTGAAAAAAACGTAAGGAGGCAATATATTTTAAAAATTGTATGTGCTCCCAAAGTCTTGATGTGGACCTGATGGGACTTCTGCGTGCTGGGAATCTTTAGGCTCCACAGTTCAGATTTAATTGTCTTCTTGTTGGCTCTCAGTTTGATTCTTATTCATCTTGTTATCACTGTGAGATTTCCAGCCTGACTCATCAGAGCTGCCCATTATAATCTGCCTGCAAAACCGGAAGCTGCACTTTTAGGACTGCATTTCTAGGACCCTAGTTTTTGTGGTAGCACCATCTAGTTTAAATATTTAAACAAGGTTAACAATCGATAGGTTTAGGGATAGGGGTTGGTTAGGACAATATATCAATTAAATTAATGTAAAAAAATTGTGTATGGATACTGAGCTTTCTTGTACAATTTTATAAAACGTGTCTAATAAAGCAAACAAACATCAGCTTTTGCTTATTTTATATAATTTTATACAAATTTGATATAAATATTACATCAAAATGGTCTTAAAATGTTGACTGGGTTAGATTTTGAAATTCTTAAAAATGCCATTAAAGAATAAAGAAAGAAATTTCTGTAAACAGAAGAATGTCCTTGGACTATTTTGTGTGTTTGAGGCTATTATTCATACATACATACATACATACATGCATATATAGGGTTTCTAAACCAGCTTACTCTTACAATAGTAGTTCTTATATTTTCAGCACATTGGTTGACAATTTAAAAAAAAAAAAAACATAATTACGTAATTAATTTTACATTTCCACTCTGAATTTATTTGACATTTTATTATGTGTATGCCGTCTTATTTATGTACATTTCAATGCGCTTTCTGTAATTTTAGACGGCTTGTGGACGGGACTTTTATTTTGGTCTGGCGTTATGACATCATAAGACTGCACTGCTCTCCTCTGGCTGAACAAAGGTTCGAGTTTTTGTGTGAGTATTTGAGGCGTTTACATTTATACAAGTCGTTCAATCAGTTAACATCTTAAATGTAATGTGAAACGAGTGGATTAGGTGCCATTTGACGCTTTACAGTTCAGTTTTAAGGTAATGGATATCTGCCGACTTATTTCTATCATGTTTTCCTGATATTAAACATGAATAATGTCCAAACACACAGGAACAAGAAACAATTGGTGAAACAACTGATATCTACGTGACACTGTTTTCAAGATGGCATTTATTAAAGAGGAGACCGAAGACATGAGAATTTCAGAACCATTCAGAGTGAAACATGAAGATACTGAGGAGCAAGAAGGTTGGTTTTCAAATGTGAACTAATTTTGTTCTCATGAAAATGTTGACATTTAAACAAATAAATGATCGTTTTGAAAAGTCATGACTTGAAATTGACATGAAAGAATCTGAACGTATGAAGAATATAGACATAAGAGTGCCACAACTAAAGCATTAGACATAATGCTGTTATGTCACTCCAGAATCCTGAGTTAAATCCATTCTTTTTAAGAGAAATGTCAATTTACAAGACCCAGAACTCTCAGTGTTGTCACAATACCAAAATTTAGGTAGTCTGTGTCAATTCCAGTTTCAACATATAGCAAAAACTATTAGAACTATTAAACAGTGTAATTATTTGATCTATTTTTTAAAAAACGGTTGGTCTTCAGGGCACAGCTATGCAACATGTACATTTATGTGACTCTAGCGCAGCAGTTGTCCACTCAGTTGACCAAACCTTCATGTCATGCCAGATGTTCATGTCTTTCTTTCTTCAGTCGAAAAGAAATTAAGGTTTTGATGAAAACATTTCAGGATTATTCTCCTTAGTGGACTTCAATGGCCTCCAAATGGTTGAAGGTCAAAATTACAGTTTCAGAACAGCTTCAAAGGGCTTTAAACGATACCAGACAAGGAATAAATTATCTAGCGAAACGATCAGTCATTTTCGAAAAAAATACAACTGTATATGCTTTATAAACACAAATGATCATCTTGCATGCGATTGTCTTGAACGCAGCGCCAGTTCCATTTTTTTCCATAAGTAGAATAGGGAAGGCGTAGGACATACAGCGTAAGCTTTTTGAAGAATACGGAAAGCGGAAGTTTAAAGCCCTTTGAAGCTGCACTGAAACTGTAATTTTGACCTTCAGCCATGTGGAGGCCATTGGAGTCCACTATAAGGAGAATAATCCTGGAATGTTTTCATCAAAAACCTTAATTTCTTTTCGACTCAAGAAAGAAAGACATGAACATCTTGGATGACATGGGGGTGATTAAATTCAGGAAAAGTTTATTTGAAAGTGGACTAACCCTTTAAAGTGTTAGTTCACCCAAAAATGAAATTTCTGTCATTAAATACTCGCCCTTTTGTCATTCCAAAACTGTAATTTTCGGAACACAATTTTAATATATTTTTGATGAAATCTGAGAGCTTTCTGAACGACCCATAAGCAGCAACATCATTGCAACATTCAGTGCCCAGAAAAGGTTGTAAAGACATCATTAAAATAGTTCAACCTTAATATTTTGAAGTGACGCAAATACTTTTTGTGCACAAATAAACAAAAATAACGACTTTATTCATTTTTGAAGGTACTCAAGGATCAGAGTTGGGAAGCCCTGATCTAAATGATCATAAAATAACTGTTACAGGTATCTAGACCTGCTAATTTTTCATTATGATAATGATAGAATATCCTTTAGCACATTGAATACAAGTAGTCATTTGATGTCTGTTGCTTTATGTTAAGAAATTGGGCTTAACTTGTATTTTTCTTTTTTCAGACTTGATGCCACTTAAAGAGGAGAGCCCTGAACTGAATGAAACGGAGGAGAAACAACAGTGTGAGAAACATGATTTCATAGCTGAAGAAAAACCGTGCTTGCAGAGTGAAAACTCTTCATCAGAAAAAAGTGGTGAGGAGGCAAGAAGATCTAAAAGATCTTTCACCTGTCAACAGTGTGGAAACTTGTTCACTACAGCAAGAAACCTTAAAATCCACATGGACGTTCATGCTGGAGAGAAGCCTTTCACATGTGATCAGTGTGGAAAGAGTTACACCAAAAAAAAGACATTAAATGATCACATGAGGATTCACACTGGAGAAAGACCTTTCAAATGTGATCAGTGTGGAAAGAGTTACACCAAAAAAAAGACATTAAATGATCACATGAGGATTCACACTGGAGAAAGACCTTTTGAATGCGATCAGTGTGGAAAGACTTACACACGTAAAGACTCCCTTAATTTCCACCTGAGGATTCACTCAGGAGAGAACAGTTTTATATGTCATCAGTGTGGAAAGCGTTTTACACGCAAAGACTCCCTTAAATTACACATGAGAATTCACACAGGAGAGAACTGTTTTATATGTCTTCAGTGTGGAAAACATTTCACACGTAAAGACACCCTCAATGTACACATGAGAATTCACACAGGAGAGAATTGTTTTATATGTCACCAGTGTGGACAGTGTTTCACGACTTTGAAACGCCTTAACAAGCACAGCATAATTCACTCCGAAGAGAAGCCCTTCAAATGTGACCAATGTGAAAAGGTGTTCAAAATGAAAAAGCACCTGAAGAGACACTTGACAAGTCACACTGTGGAGAAGCCTTTTAAGTGCCATCAGTGTGGAGTCTGTGAACAGGTGTTCAAAAGAAAGAACGACCTAAAGAGACACATTACAAGTCACACTGCGGAGAAGCTTTTTAAGTGCCATCAGTGTGGGAAGTGTTTAAAACATGAAGAATCCCTTACTTGTCACATGAAACTTCACACAGGAGAGAGGCCTTTCAGCTGCCCTCAGTGTGGAAAGAGTTTCATAAATAAATCATACCTTACTACTCACATGAGATTTCACTCAAGAGTGAATATTTTTAAATGTACTCAATGTGGAAAGAGTTTTACAAAGAAGAAACACCTTAGACTGCATGAAAGTGCTCACCCCAAAGCGCAGTATTTCCCCTGTCCTGAGTGTGGAAAGAGTTTCACACCTAAAGAAAACCTCAGAAAACATATGAGAATTCACACTGGAGAGAGACCTTACACCTGGGAAGATTTTCTTACATAAAGTTGTCAAATGAAAATCCACAAAAGAAGTAACAATTTAAAGCCCGGGACACATCAAGCTGACGGTCGGCCATCAGGACATGTCAGGCTGTTTTGGGAGTCGGTCGGCTTAGTTTTTTTCTGCACCGGTGGCTCTCATCGGATGCTCAAATCAAATCATGACAAGAAGTAAATGGAACTGACCATAGCAAACATCAAAGTAAAGAGGAAAACGCACTACAGACAGTTGTCATTATTGTCATTTCATCTCATTTGAACAGTGGATTATGTAAGGAATAATTGACAATGACCCATTGAATTATTAGAAAATAACGCACACCCAAGGTAATATTAAGGCTGTGATGTGAAGCATTATTATATTCTAATAATTCAACGGCCCAGAGTTAATTATTCTGCTTATGCTATGGTTACCACACCTCAAGACACTGTTTGGATGTTTGTCAGGTTTTTGTCCTTAAAACACTCTTGTGTGTGGGACTATTTTCTTGTTCATCTCATCCTAAGCCTCAGTTGCAAATTCCAAAATGTCATTTCAGAGCTAGTTACAGAGGTTTTTAGTAACACTTCGGCAGCAGCATCTCTACTAATAGCGAAACAGTAAGTTTATCTACTCTCAAGAACTGCACCATTATTACCTTGCTGGTGAGAAATGTCATGTATGCATATGCATAATAAAATGTATTTTGTGGCAAAAACCATGACAATACTTTGTTGTTTTTATCCTGTTGTTTACTATATTTGCTTGGTAGGTGTCGTTTTTTTTTTTTTTTTTTTTTTTTTTTTTTTTTTTTTTTGAAGTTGTAGGCTGTAAGGACCTTTTGAAATAATTGAAATCATTTGGCAAAGTGATATGGAACTGTAATGTGGTTAGGGTTGCAAAATTCCAGGAATTTTCAAGGCTGGAAACTTTCCATTGGAAATAACGGGAATTAATGGAAAAAACTTTAAAAAAATTTTAAGAAAATGCAGAGTTCCCTATAACAAGGAACTTAAATGTAGTTAAAAAAAATCTTGCAGCATAATTTTGTTCAAAACAACCAGATTTAATGCAATTTAAGTTGAATTTGTACCCTGCATTCCTCGGTCACACACACAGCACACTGCTTACTGGAGTGCCAATGAGGCCACACCCCCTGCATGTACTTGCATTCTTCCATAACATTCACAATAAGACTTTATTTTAGGGTCATTGAACTATTTGCTTATTAGCATGAGTATTAATAGAATATTGGCTATTTATTAGTACTTATTAAGCACATATTAATGCCTTATTCTGCATTCTTAATTGTACCCAATACCTAAACTTAATAACTACCTTACTAACTATTAATAAGCAGTAAATTAGGAGTGTTACCGCATGCACAGATAATTTGATGACCCTCCCCCACACACTCACTCCCCCCTGAAAAAAAAAAAAATCCTCCATATATCACTTAAGGGGGGGATTCCCCTCTATTTTCCAGGCCTTGACTACCACAGAAGCCATACTTGCTGCATTTGAGCCCAAGGACTACATCAAGTGAAGTAAGTTTTAATTATAAAACTTGGATAAATATATTTGATCTATGTTATTATAGTTTAACTAGCAAATACCAAAATGTGTTTATACAGTAGCTAGCTAGCTAGCCAGTAAATCAGATATCTAAATTTAAGCTAGCACTATTTCATTGAAAATTTATGAGGCTAGCTATCATGTAGTTAGCTCAAGCTGTGATGCTCTTTCTGTCAGTTTTCTGTTATCATACAGAATTACTGTACCACCCAAAAGTTTGGACACATTACTATTTTTAATGTTTTTGAAAGAAGTCGCTTATGCTCATCAAGCCTGCATTTATTTGATCAAAAATCCTTCAGAAATCATTCATATTAAGTTTTCTGAAGAATTCTTGATCAAATAAATCCAGGTTTGATGAGTGTAAGTATCAGGATTCTTCTGAGAATAGAAAACCATTATTTTGAATTGTAATAATATTTCACAATACTAATTTATTTATTTATTTCAAAAACATTAAAAATAGTAATGTGTCCAAACTTTTGGGTGGTACAGTGATTCTGTATGATAACAGAAAACTGCCTAGCAGAATGTAGAAGAACATTTACTGTATACAGTGTACTATGTTATAGTTTGTTTGAGCAAGCATGCTGATTAAGGAGTATTTATTCATCTAGCTTTTTTCTAATTCATTTGCATCAATTGTAAAACATTTTTACCATTCCAGAATATTGCAGTTGTTTATCTATTTATATACCTGTGCATTGCATTGCATAAGTGTTTTTACTAGCTTTCTTTCTAACCATCTACAGAACAATGTCACGCACACGATCTCATGTGTGGATACATTTCACCTCAGCCAACGTGGAAGGAAAGGCTGCGTACAGTTGCAAATACTGTGCAAACACCTATGTTAAGAATGACACAAAGATGCAGAATCATATAGCCAAGTGCCCAAAATTTCCCCAGGGCTCAAAACAAGCAGCCCCAGGCAAGAGTTCATCTGCTTCCATTCGGAGTGAAAATGATTAAGATTCAGACACCCTCTCGTCAGCTCCTAGTCACTCTGAAATCAGAGGATTTTTTTTACTCAATGGATGATTGTAGCCAGAGAAATGTTGATGAATGTTTTGCTCGAGCATCGTATGCTACTGGCTCACCTCTGATGCTCACAGCCAATGTCTACTGGAAGAGATTTCTGAATGCTCTTCGCCCCGCATACACACCTCCCACCAGACATGCTTTATCTACTCATTTGCTGGATACTGAGTTCAACAGAGTGCAAGCAAAAGTCAAGCAAACCAATGACAAAGCAGATTGCATTTCAGTGATCTCTGATGGGTGGTCGAATGTCTGGGATCAAGGAATTATCAGCTACATCGTCACCACCCCTCAACCAGTGTTCTATAAGAGCACAGACACAAAGGACAACAGACACACAGGACTCTACATTGCTGATGAGCTGAAAGCAGTCATCAGTGACCTTGGACCTAAGAAGGTTTTTGGACTAGTAACTGACAATGCTGCGAACTTGAAGGTTGCTTGGGCACACGTGGAGGAGACATACCCTCACATAACAATTGGCTGTGCCGCCCATACTCTTAATCTTCTCCTTAAGGACATCATGGCGCTGAAGACAATGGACGCGCTGTATAAGACAGCAAAACAAGTAGTGAAATATGTGAAAGGCAAACAGGTAGCTTCAGAAATCTACTTCTCTAAGCAAAAAGAAAAAAACAAGAACACCACACTGAAGCTCCCTAGCATCACTCGATGGGGTGGGGTTGTCATCATGTATGATAGGGGAAGGGGTCTTTGCAAGAGATGGCCATATCCCAGACTGCAGCCATTGAAAGTCTCATGAAAAGTGTTCTGGGAAAGGGTGACCAGCAGCCTGAGAATCCTCAAACCCATAGCAGCAGCTATTGCCAGGATTGAAGGTGATAATGCCATCTTGTCAGATGTTAAATGTCTGTTTGCTGAGCTCAAACAAGAAATTCAAACTGTCCTACCTGCTTCCCTGCTCCTCCAAGCAGAGGAAACTGCAGTGGTCAAATCAATGGAGAAGTGCCAAGAGTTCTGCATAAAGCCAATACACACAGCAGCATACATGCTGGACCCAAAATATGAGAAAATCATACTCTCGGCTGAAGAGATCAGAAGTGCTTACACTGTCATAGCTGCCATGTCTCACCATCTGGGTCTTGATAAAGGCAAAGTTCTTGGCAGTCTGGCAAAGTACCGTACCAAACAAGGCCTTTGGGAAGGGGATGGGATATGGTAGTCTTGCCAGCATATACCTGCATCTACCTGGTGGAAGGGACTTTGTGGATCTGAGACCCTTGCACCGGTAGCCTCTATCATCCTTCAAATCCCACCAACATCTGCCGCCTCTGAGCGTAACTGGTCTCTGTTTGGGAACACGCACACAAAGGTTCGCAAACAGGCTTACAAATGCAAGGGTTGAAAAAATGGAGGCCATCCGGGCAAACCTACGGCTCCGTAACTTAGTAACTTTTCAGATTTTGATTAAAGATAGACAAACAATTTTTTTCTGTGTTTTAACTGGCACGGATTAATTGTTTACCACAAGACTAGTAATATGCACTAACAAAGTAAATAAGGTCAATTTTGATTTCATGTGTACTTTAAAGTAAACAAAAATGCCCTATTTTTTGTGTGTGTATGTGAAGCAACTATTCATTATGTACTTTCTTCCAGTGTGCGGACTTTTCTTTGCTAATTTTCTTTGAATTAAGACTCTTAAGGGAAAATGCATGAGTTAGTGACTTTTCAAAAGTTGCTAAAAGTTGCCAAATAAAATTTAAAAGTAGCTAAATTTATTGCTCTGTGCTTTTTGGAAGAAAAAAAAATGGCTAAGTTGGCACCACTGCTTTTTTGTATGATTTTATTTTCTATGCACTTTCTGTTTAGACAGGATGTGGACGAGACTTTTATTTTGGTCTAGTGTTATGACATCATAAGGCTGCACCGCTCTCTAGCTAAACAGAGGTTTGAGTTTTTGAACGCTTAATTATTTGGCGTGTTTAAATTGATACAAATCGTTCAATCTACTCGTAGTTTTTACAAGTAATGTGAAATGAATGCATTTTGTGTGAGGTGCTGTGTGACGCTTTAAAGTTCATTTTTCAGTTGATAGTTGCCGTTTTCTCATTCAGTTTCTAAATCGTGACTTCAGGAATGATTATTTAATCATATTAAACCCATTTTATTATATTTTTGTGTCTTGGTCCTAAAACGCTATTTTATTATGGTATCTGTTTGTGATTAAAGTACGTTTATACGCGAGTAACAAATGAGGGTTAAATTTATATTTCTTTCTATTAGTTGTTTTCTTCATTTTAAACCTGGAAAATGTCCAAACATAGGTACAAGAAACTCTGAAACAACTGAGATCAACACTGTTTTCAAGATGGCGTTTATTAAAGAAGAGACTGGAGACATTGCAGAACCATTCAGAGTGAAACAAACAGGTTGGTTTTCAAATGTTAACAAAGAACTTATTTGTTTTCCTCATTAAAATGTTGACATTTAAGTAAATAAATTATAATTTTGAAAAGCCATGAAGGAGTCTGAACATATGAAGAATTAATGAAGAATCCAGTCTCATATGAGTGCCACAATTAAAGCTGATTTGTTAAAAATATTTATAATTGTCTTAATGTCATTATCACCAAATCATTCACCATAATAGGCACTGTGGAATATGGGGTTAAATCCATGCTTTCTAAGAGATAAAAGTACAAGATGTAGAGCACTTAGTGTTGTTATGATACCAAAGTTTAGTGTCAATACCATGTTTCAGTATATAGCAAAAACTATTAGAACTATTAGATTAAAATATGCACTTATTTTTATTTATTTATTTTAAATTGAAATACATAAGTTATCAGTAAATAATACAGGGATAATTCACCCTCAAATGAAAATTAATTACATAAATTACTCACCCTGGTGTTGTTCTAATGCCATATTCCACTCTTTCTTTTATAAACCACAAAAGGAGAATAAAAAAAGTCCTGCTCCTGCTCGTCCATATAATGGCAGTGAATAGCGACCAGCATCAAGCTTTTAAAAAAAAGACGTATCACAGGATGATCCCATGCGACACATGTTGTATATTCTGGGGGTATATTATATTAAATTTAAAGTATTAGTTAACGAAAATCCTGACTTTGGCCGTTGGTCTTCAGTGCATGGCTATGCAACATGCACGTTCATGTGTCTCTATTAGCGCCGCAGTTCACTCCATCAAAAAAAGCACACAAGTTGTAAAATCTTCTAAAGTCTTAATTTCTCACAACTTGTGTGCCTTTTCTGGGCAAGACGAAGTAAACTGTGGTGCTAATAGAGTCTCAAGAATGCACACGTTACATATTCGTGCACAGAACACAGATGCAACTTTTTTAATTTAATAAAACATTGATTTTCTAATTCATGTACAAAGCCAAACACTGGAATTGGAATGATAGTGGTATCACAATTGTTGCCTTAAAAGACTGAAAAAAATTATCTCTGATTACAAACTGATTGAATTTATTTTTTTGTAATTTTTATATTCCAAAGTCTGATGTAAAATCCTTGATATATAATTATTATGATTGGAATTTGGTTGATCCTCTGTCATTCTCTACTGCAATCAGTGACTCCCCCTTTCTGCCTCTTTCCGTCTTTGCAGTGCAGAAGTCCCTCTTAATGTCGATGATGAAATTACTTCTACTTTTTTGAATGAATATTCTCCTTAAAATCTATTATTCCTTGTTCAACACTGAGCTTAGGACAGTGAAAACCAAGGGCTGCCATCTAGAAAGGCTTTATAAGAAAACTCACCTTTCTGTTCACTCCTTGGTATATACTGACACATTCAGCAGTATAGGGTAACTATATAAATAACAATTATTATTATTATTAACCTTTGGCATGTTGAATACAAATATTTGTTTGAAAAATTGAAAATTGGGGTTAACTTGTATTTTTCTTTTTTTACCATTCAGACCTGATGCCGCTTAAAGAAGAGAGTCAAGAACTGAATGAAATGAAGGATAAACAACATTATGAAAAACCTGATTGCTCAAATGAAAAAAAACTTTGTTCAGAGCCTGAAAAGTCTTTCTCACAAAAAAGAGGTGAGGAGGCGGGAAGATCTAAAAGATCTTTGACCTGTCAACAGTGTGGAAAATCGTTTGTTACAGCACAAAACCTTAGAATTCACTTGAGAGTTCATACTGGAGAGAAGCCTTTCACATGTGATCAGTGTGGAAAAGGTTTCACACAAAACAATACCTTAAAGGAGCACATGAGGATTCACACTGGAGAAAGACCTTTCTTGTGTGGTGAATGCGGAAAGGATTTTGCGCGTAAAATCTGCCTTGATGTCCACATGAGGATTCACCCAAGAGCAAAACGTTTTATATGTCATCAGTGTGGACAGAGTTTCACGGCCTTAAAACGCCTTAACAATCACATGATAATTCACTCCAGAAGGAAGCCCTTTAAATGTTACCAATGTGAAAAGGTGTTCAGTTTTAAAAAAGAGCTGAAGAGACACTTGGAACAGTGTTTTATGTGCCATCAGTGTGGAAAGTGTTTAGAACATGAAGAATACCTTAATAACCACATGGAACTTCACAATGCTGGAGAAAAGCCTTTCACTTGTCCTCAGTGTGGAAAGGGTTTCATAGATAAAGGATACTTCAATGCTCACATGAGAGTTCACAAAAGAGAGAACGATTTGAAATGTGATCAATGTGGAGAGATTTTTACAGCAAATAAACTTCTTAAATTTCATAAAAATACTCACCCCGAAGAGCAGCAGTTCCCTTGTCCTGAGTGTGAAATGAGTTTCACATCTAAAGAAAACCTTAAGACTCACAGGAGGATTCACACTGGACAGAGAGCTTACTCCTCGGAAGATTTTCTTACATAAAGGACACCTACATGAAAATTCAGAAAAGAGGAAACGATTTAAAGCTCTGGACACTTGCGGGTTGGTTGCGGTGGATGAGAGATAAATCGATGTGTTGATTTTAACCCTTTCGCACGTAAGTTTTAAATATTCTGTCTGACCCCCCAGCGTGAGTTTTTTGAAGCGACCGTTATTTAGAACGTATCACTTTATGGTTTCCATGGTGACGCGTCATTGCTTGTTATGTGACACACCGCAGCACTGTATGAAAGATGGTCTGCTTTCATTTAATTTTTCCTTTGTTATTCAAAATATTCACAAATTTGTTGACTATAGCATGAAATATCTAATATTCCGATTGACAAATATGTGCAAGTGGATGTGTTTTGCAGTTTAAACACCTTTATAACGATCATGTTAGTTGAGCCATATGCTCGATGGACGCCACCATGTTAGTTTGCGCCGCACAGAGAATCGGATCTGTTGGATTTACAACCCGTGAATTTATCCACTTCTCCCGAAATACATGAAAGTAAGTGAGTCGGTGAACTGAGGAAGAATAGAGTAAGCTTTAAAGTTACTTTCACAATGTGTCTGATATGAATAAAACGTGTCGTCTAATTATAATGGAAAGGGTTGTTATTTCCGCTTCTATAGACATTATTGTGTATTTTACAAACTCTAAATATATTGTTTTGTTAGTACTTATGTGTATTTAAATGTCTGAAACCTAAAATAAACATTATTTGGTTGAAAACACTGCATATATGTGATATATGAAAAGCGCTGCGCGCATCCGTCTCTGGTTTTAGCGCCAGCCAAAGCGCGCACGCACATTTGAATTTGGCAGTTGATCACGCGATGCACTGAACGTTCTAATCACACCGGTGTGATCGTACGCTCCTGGGACCAGCCAAGATTGATCACACCGGTGTGATCGTACGTGTTAAAGGGTTAATAAAGACACTGAACTTGGTAAAACACAAAGAACGTGTGTTACTCTTTTACTTTTTTTGTTTTACAACAATGTAAATCTCTGTAAAACATGCCTAGAGCAATTCATAGTGGTCATTATACATTATTAACAGAAATTATGTTGATGTTCTCCAACATGATGGAAATGTCAGGCACTAATCTGCAGATTCAAGCAGCAATGGAGCCAAAACAGATCAGAGAGAAAGTTCAAAAAGGAAAATTTAAGAACTAAAGGAAAGAAAAGTACAGTGTTGGAGTGTTTTACTGAAATAGTTAACCAGGGCGGATTAAGTGCTGGTATGTGATATGTAACACTGTGAAGTGCTGTACAGTGGGTACGAAAAGTATTCAGACCCCCTTAAATTTTTCACTCTTTGTTATATTGCAGCCATTTTCTAAAATCATTTAAGTTCATTTTTTTCCTCATTAATATACATACAGCACACCCCATATTGACAGAAAAACACAGAATTGTTTTTTAAGAGATGTCAATTTACAAGACCCAGAACTCTTAGTGTTGTCACAATACCAAAATGTAGGTAATCTGCACCCTTTTGATCTAATTACAGCCATGAGTCTTTTTGGGAAAGATGCAACAAGTTTTTCACACCTGGATTTGGGGATCCTCTGCCATTCCTCCTTGCAGATCCTCTCCAGTTCTGTCAGGTTGGATGGTAAACGTTGGTGGACAGCCATTTTTAGGTCTCTCCAGAGATGCTCAATTGGGTTTAAGTCAGGGCTCTGGCTGGGCCATTCAAGAACAGTCACGGAGTTGTTGTGAAGCCACTCCTTCCGTTATTTTAGCTGTGTGCTTAGGGTCATTGTCTTGTTGGAAGGTAAACCTTCGGCCCAGTCTGAGGTCTGAGGTTTTCGTCCAGGATATCCCTGTACTTGGCCGCATTCATCTTTCCCTCGATTGCAACCAGTCGTCCTGTCCCTGCAGCTGAAAAACACCCCCACAGCATGATGCTGCCACCACCATGCTTCACTGTTGGGACTGTATTGGACAGGTGATGAGCAGTGCCTGGTTTTCTCCACACATACCACTTAGAATCAAGGCCAAAAAATTATATCTTGGTCTCATCAGACCAGAGAATCTTATTTCTCACCATCTTGGAGTCCTTCAGGTGTTTTTTCATGTGTCTTGCACTGAGGAGAGGCTTCCGTTGGGCCACTCTGCCATAAAGCCCCGACTGGTGGAGGGCTGCAGTGATGGTTGACTTTCTGCAACTTTCTCCCATCTCCCGACTGCATCTCTGGAGCTCAGCCACCTCTCTCACCAAGGCTCTTCTCCCCCTCAGTTTGGCTGGACGGCCAGCTCTAGGAAGGGTTCTGGTCGTCCCAAACGTCTTCCATTTAAGGATTATGGTCACTGTGCTCTTAGGAACCTTAAGTGTAGCAGAATTTTTTTTGTAACCTTGGCCAGATCTGTGCCTTGCCACAATTCTGTCTCTGAACTCTTCAGGCAGTTCCTTTGACCTAGTGTTAATTTCGTCACCTATTTTTAATTTAGTCTTAGTCTTAGTCTTGTGCCAAATGTCCTTGTTAGTTTTAGTCATATTTAGTCATTCACATATCTTTTTTTGTTAGTCAAGTTTTAGTCGACTAAACGTCTCGTCATTTTAGTCTAGTTTTAGTCAAAAAATTTTAGTCTTTTTTTTAAAATAACACAATATTACTGAGATTATTAAACATTTCAGTAAAAAAGTGTTTCACATATCTCAAACATTGGTTAAATTTCATAATTACCTGACGAAATACATTTGTTGAAAGATTTTTGTTGAATGCAAATGTTAAACGTGTCTGGTTTTCAATTTCTGATTTAGGAGACACATTCACAAATGATTAACCTCTTCTGAAGAGTATTTTATTTTAACCAACACAATTCAAAAGCTAGTATGTCGTCGTCGTTCGTCACTCGTCACTCGTGTTCGCTTTGGGTGTTGTGTGTTCAGCAGTTTCGTGTTGCAGCCACAGGCGTATAAAACCTGTAAAGCCTCGTTTACACTGCACGCGTGTGCGGCTCGTTATGGCTGCGATGCGGCTACCAGAGCTGATACACGGCCACTCTAGTCAATGCTTGTGTTTACACCAGCCGCGCCGCGGTGCATTTGAGAAGCGGCTCGACGCGCCGCTTTGATAAAGATAGGCGCCTCACCTCCAAGACGCGCAGCTCAAATACAAAACAAAGTCAAAATAATCACCCTGTGTAAACTCCCGCTCATATTTTACATCACTAGAAACTGACGAAAAGAGATTCGAAGTTGAAAAACTTGAAATTTCTTTGAGTTGACATCGCGCAGAGGACGGAAAAACACCTTGCTGGAGCCGTAACGAGCCGCACACGCATGCAGTGTAAACAAGGCTTCAACGAGGCTCAACTTGAGCAACAGGGCGACGCCGCAAACTCGTTCTGATTATTTTAAAGGCGTAACAGCTGATGAAAAAGCAGAGACGATTGTAGACGAAAATGAAGAGAGATTTTATCTTAGTTTTTATTTTATACAAAACATTTTCGTCTCGTCTTTTTTCGTCAATAATAATGCATGTTAATTTAGTCTTAGTCAGCGTTTTTGGACAGTGGTGCAGTCTTGTCATCGTCTCGTCTTAGGCATGAAAAAAAAGGTCGTTGACGAACATATTTCGTCTTGTCTCGTCTGACGAAATTAACATTACTTTGACCTCATGATTCTCATTTGCTCTGACATGCACTGTGAGCTGTAAGGTCTTATATAGACAGGTGTGTGGCTTTCCTAATCAAGTCCAATCAGTATAATCAAACACAGCTGGACTCAAATGAAGGTGTAGAACCATCTCAAGAATGATCAGAAGAAATGGACAGCACCTGAGTTAAAGGATCATGTGATATTTCAGTTTTTCTTTTTTAATAAATCTGCAAAAATGTCAACAGTTCTCTGTTTTTCTGTCAATATCGGGTGCTGTGTGTACATTAATGAGGAAAAAAATGAACTTAAATGATTTTAGCAAATGGCTGCAATATAACAAAGAGTGAAAAATTTAAGGGGGTCTGAATACTTTCCGTATCCATTGTATATGACAATAAACTAATGATATCCAGCCTTTGCCTGTGCTGAACATATTTAATTTCTCGTTTGTGTTCGTGAAGTTGCAATTATGTTTTTTTAGTGTGTTTTATAATATATATATTTGCTTTTAGAAGATATATGCATTCAAATGTTACAATCCCTCACTTCCACCAATATGGATCAATGACATCACCCCGCACTTCAGCTTCTCATCAGATTTTCTGTCCAATCAAATGCACTCTAGAATCTAAAGCTTCCCACTCCTTATAATGAGCCTACGGGCTCCGAAATTTAATAGGCAAGAGTGCCTAATAAGTATCTAATGACTAAGTACTAATATCATATGTACTAGTATCTAATGAATAAGTACTAGCGTCTATTTAATAGGTACTAGTATCTAATGAATGAGTTCCAGTTAGTGATGGGAATACGAGGCTTTTTGAAGCATTTGAGGCTTTCATCAAATTGGGCCGAAAAACGGTTTATTACTCGAAGCTTTTAACACAGTGCGCATTAGCGACATCTGGTGGTCAGACTTGTTTTCTCCACCATATCTAAATCATTGCGGAGCAGATCTGGTTTGAAAAAGCATGTGACCAAAGCTTCGGAAGTGAAATACGGAATCTCTTGTCTTGATTTAGTTCTATCTAATCTGATCTAATGTCATCTAAATTAATTTGTGACAATGAGACCACCACTTGTGTCATGTGTAGCCTGCAACGGATTCACATACTGATCAATAATATAAAATATACAATGATATGATCATAACTGACATGAGTAGGCTAGTTGAAATATTGTGGATTAACCCTTATATTCTGTTCAGGGTCTCTTAGACCTACCATAAAACCGAAATCATAAAACATGATTAAATGCATTTTCCTTTGATGCATCAGGTTAAGAACCAATTTTTTCAAACCAGCTGTCTCGACTTTCCAATACTGCATGACGTTCGAAGCTTCAAACGTCATCAATCATGTGGTATTGTCAATTTGATACAAGCATCGGTACAGTGTGTGATACAATAGTGCTTTGAAAACTGCGTCGGAGCCTCTGAGCCCCGGTATCAACCGTCCCATCACTAGTTCCAGTATCTAATGAATAAACTATCTTTTTAAAAAGTACACCTACCTAAAGAATAATCACTAGTAACTAAAGAATAAGCACTAGCCAATAAATAAGTACTAGTACTGAATGGGATAGATACTATTATCTGAAAATAATTGTTAAGGATTAAATGTTAAAACGGCTTGCCATAGCTTTTTTTTATATTATTTTTTTTGTTATGCTTTTTCACTTGGCATTCAATGTTGTAATAAAAAAAGCATGTTCTATCGCTTAAAGTTCAGATCACTCCTGTATAACTGCATGAAAATAATTGTTGACTTTTATTCAGTGTCCTCAGTTGTCATCGGGGTATAAAGGGTTTCTGCACTAAAAGGTCAAAATTTTGCCTTTAGACAGAATCTAGCATTTCAGATATGGTGCTCACTCTATCATTGGTAGTTTTTTTTTTAGCTGACAACTATTTGTTTTTAAATACGTATTTCAACAATTCACCTTACATTTCCGCTACGAATGTCTTTGACATATTTTTTGTATGTAGTCTTTATCTAAATTCCTATACGCTTGCTTCGATTTTAGGCAGTATTTGTGGACGGGACTTTTATTTTGGTCGCGTGTTCTGACATCACAAGTCTGGACCGTTCTTCTCTGGCTCAACAAAGGTTCGAGTTTTTAAACGCTTATTTATTTGGTGCGTTTAAATTGATACAAACCGTTAAATGCATTAATATTTTGTAAATGTGATATGCAACGCTTTGCAGTTAAGTTTTCAGTAACTGCCGTTTTCTCTCTTGCCATTCAATTCTTCTTTTTCTAAATCGTGTCTTCAGTAATAATTATTTCATTAATCCCATTTTATTGTTTCACTTTTGTGCTTGAAAACCGAACTATAAGACGTTGCATGCAACATGATAGTTTCTCTAGTAAATTGCTCGTTCATTTGTTATTTGTTTGAGTAAAGCACATTCACACATGAGTAACAGATTCATTTTGTGTTTATATTTTATATTTCTTTCCGTTGATTGTTTTCCTCATATTAAACATGACAAAATGTCCAAACATGCAGGAACAAGAAAGTTTTCAAGATGGCATTTATAAAAGAGGAGACTGAAGACATAAGTATTTCAGAACAATTCAGTCTGAAAAATGAAGATGCTGAAGATCATACAGGTTGGTTCATAAGCAATCTATTATTATTATTAATAAAATGTTGACCTCTAAAGTGATAAAAATTCATATAAGACACCTAATTGTCTCAAATTAATCTGTCAATATGTTCATATTTTCACCTAAATTCATATGAGACACCTAAAGCTGATGTATGGTACGCAGAGTGGGTCACCTCATGATTGAATGATGTGAAGTCCTCAGAGGTGTGTGTTTACATTGTGTTTAGATATTAAAAGCTGTTGTTGTTGACCTCTGGTCCTGAGTTGTAGATCTTATATGCTACTAATGTCCACTACAGTTTGATCTCAAATTTAAGATGCAACACAAAACCACACTCTATAAATGAATGTTCTTTAATTGTTCTTTACACATAGTTCTGTTTAAAACCATATCATCCTGCACTCTCAGAAAAAAAGGATACAAAGGCTGTCAAAGGGCTACACTTTTTAAAAAAGTTACACTTTTGTACCTTTTAGGTTCTAACATGTACACTACTAATATGTACCTTTAAAATAGCAATATGCACCGTGTAGGTACAAAGGTGTACCCTATGAATAGGTACCACAGTGACAGCTTTTCTTTTTTTCTGAGAGCGTGAGGAACCCTTTTAAGATGAAATGGAGATTTTGGGGTTCTTCATACTCACCTTTTTGTTTTTTTAAATCTGCAACTTTCAAAAACTTACTTCAAAGCAATCACATTGATTTTCTGGAACTCAACCATCTAACTACACTGATGGTCAACACTCTCAACAGGTACTTGATAACTTTCTTAAAATGTCTATACATTTTAAATTTCAGATTGTAACTGGTTTCCTAGAAAACATACTGTCATTTTTTTCTTAGTTTTTAAACGGTACACGTAAGTGTGACAAGCTTGGTTCAGTTGATGATTCTTCTCTCCTCTTCTCCACTAAGCAAGTAAGTGACAGTGATACTGGATTTATGATTTTTCAGTTATTACTTGGGTTTATGCTAACAAATGCGCAGTCTACAAAAACATGAAATCTAATTCCTTGATATTTTATAATTTATTTTTCCTTTTTTTACATTACTAACTGTAATAACATTCACAACAGCTACTTTTGGCCTAATTGCTTTTACTTAAACAAAGGGCAGAGTGTGACTCTAAACTCAGTTGTGTTTTTCTACCCAGACAGATCATGTCACACCCCACAACCTCATCATCTGCAGAGAGAAGCTGCCACTCACTCAGTTACACCAAAATGCACATAATGATGGACATAGAGACATCACAGAGGACTGTAAAGATATATCACTGGAACTACTTTACTTTGTGTTTCTATTTTTATTTATTTTTTCTCGGTTTGAAGTAATCTACTTGAATTTGACTTTTTTTGAAAACAGCAATATTTGTGAAGAGGTACTTGAAAAGTGCTTGAATTATTGAAAAACTTTGTATATATGAATGAAATTAGTGTTTAATTTTAAAATAAAAAGCACAAATACAATCTTTTCACGTAAAATTAATGCTGCAGCCCATCTGATATAGTGACAGCCATTTCGCATGGCTATGAGCATGATATTACTCATGTATTTTCAAGTATTATATTCTTCATGTCAATCTTATATTCATTCATTGAGGAATGAGGAAAGCAATATCTTTGTCATAGAATTCTTTCAATTCAAGGGGATTTTCCTTGACTGGGACAGCGCTGGTCAATGGATTGATCTCTTTGAAGTGAAGCATCAGATTCAACTTTACCCCGTAGCCGCATTGCTCATCAGTTGTGGCTTATAAGGTGTTGTTCAAAGTTAAAATAATTTCCTTACAACCTTGCTTTGTTCCAAAATTAATCTAACTCGCTCTTAAAGTGAGTCCCTTGTCACCACCTATAGGCATAACTATGTAACCTCTACTGAAGTTATAAACCCCCATCAGACCGTTTCTCAATACCAAGTACGCCAACATTATAATTTAAAATATTGTTTATTGAACAATAATAGCCATTATAAACTTTGTGTGTAATACATATTATTCAATAAGTTGTAATTTTGGTTGTGACGTTGTATTTTGGATACCTTATATCTGTAATTTGTGAAAAAAATCTCTGATTGTAGTCCTTCAAAACCCCCCCAAAAATCCTTAAAATTCTTGGAAGTTCATTGTACAGCACCTGTACAACACTGTAATCACTGTTGAAGGGGGAAAATGACAATGCTCTAACAATTTGTCAATAAAATTGGTGTCAAAAAAAAATAAAAGTACCTAATTCAAACAACTTGTCAGTTTTTATAAATCCCCAAATAAAGTATTATAAGATCAGGCAGACTTTTATTATAATAAATAATAATAATAAAATATTATTTAAAAGGTTCCTTAGAACATTAAGGATTTATGTAGCACTTTCAAAACATTTCCATTCTTTATGGAAATTTGTAAAATGGTTCTGGTATATAATACAAAAATCTGGTATATAATCCAAAAATTTAACTGTTGCAGGTATCTAGACTTGCATATTTGCATATTAATATAATATGACTGCTAATTAACCCAAAAAGAAATATGAAAAATTACTTAACTAGTTATATTCTACATCCCTTAAAGGTGCTAAAGAGGATGTTTTGTTTTATATATTTTTGCAATATTACTTGAAACGGTCTTTACTAACTGATAAAAGACTATTTATTAGGTGCACTGAAAGGAATAATATTAATATACATCATCTGTGCACGAGGTAGGGCCTTAAAAACATCAGCCAATCGTTTACGCAATCATTGCGTAAACGATTGGCCCTCTGGCTTGTCAATCACTGCCATGACGTTCCTTGTGAGAGACGAGCGCGGCTGCGCTCCAGTAACTTTCCACACTCCACAGGCGCCGCATGCAATGTTTTTGTCAGGAGACAGGAGTAACAACTGCAGATTATGAGTTACCTGCGGTAAGTCCGACATAATGAATCCAAAAAACACGACACAGCGAATGCCGGTAGTAAACAATCGTGTTCCAATACTCGTGCGCGAGTTTTGGGAGGCGTTCCCTCGAAAGGAGGGGGGGTTGTTCTTAAGTATGCGCTCATTTCAGAAACTCAGTAACAGTCTTTGGTTTCTCAGTCGACGAAAAGATCCTCTTTATCACCTTTAATTATTACCCCCCAATTCCTACCCAATACCTAAACTTAACAACTACCTTACTAACTATTAATAAGCAGTAATTAGGAGTTTATTGAGGCAAACGTTGTAGATAAAAGTTAATAGTGAGAATTGGACCCTAATCTAAGTGTGGACCCTAATTTATTCACCGCCATGTCATCCCAGATGTTTATGTCGTTTTTTTTTAAGGAAAACATTCCAGAATTTTTCTCCATAAACATTCCAGAATTCTTCTCCAATTTTTCCTTTTTTTAAGGAAAACATTCAAGAATTTTTCTCCATTCCAGAATTTTTCTCTACATGATCCAGAGGAATAAGGGTCTTATCTAGCGAAACAATGTCATTTAAAAAAAAAAAAAATATATATATATATATATATATATATATATATATATATATATATATATATATATACACTTTTTAAACCACAAATGCTTGTCTTGCCCTAGTTCTGCGATATGCTGCACATTATGTAATCATGTTGGAAAGGTCACACGTGACATAGGCGCAAGTACCACAGTAAGGCAAAAAACTCCATCTCATTTTCTCCTCCAACTTTAAAATCATAAAACATCGTTGTTTTACCTTTTTTTTGTAAAGGCCAGACTTCGCTTTGTAAACACTTGCTCGGTACTTCCGTCTACGCCACGTGTGACCTTTCCAACGTGATTACGTAATGTGTGGTGCATCGCAGAGCTTGTTCAAGATGAGAATTTTTGGTTAAAAAGTACATAATTTCATTTATTTATTTTTTTAGAAAATGGCTTTCGCTAGATATGTCTCTTCCTCAGTTGAGATTGTGTAGAGTCCTTTGAAGCTGCATTGAAACTGTAATTTGGATCTTTAACCTGTTGGTAGCTGTTGAAGTCTACTATATGGATAAAAATTCTGAAACGTTTTCCTCAAAAACCTTAATTTCTTTTCAACTGAAGAAAGAAAGACACAAACATATTGGATGACAAGGGGTGAGTAAATTGTAAATTTGAATTCTGAAGTGAACTAATCCTTTAAAAATCAGAACCGGAGACTGCAACAACAGACACCTGCATTAACAAACGCTTGTGTGAGGGGGTTATGAGGCCACAACTTTAGTTTAAAACAATACAAAAACATTTTTATTAGTCATAACTAATGGAGAAAAATAGTGCAGGCACTGGACAAAGATGAGACATTCTAGAGTGTGTGTTCGTGCACACTATCAAATGGAATAAACACAGCAGCAGAATATGGTCGTCAGTCCTATATTTGAGTCATTAATATGGTTACGTTCACACAAAGTTCAGTTATTTATGGCAGTAACAACCACATCCTATAACCGAACTCACACCTGTAAATTTTCAGGACAGCCACATTTTTGGAAAACGGAACAGGACTGGACAGCTAGATGTATGTCACATCATACAGTGCAAGAGAGCTGCTGTATGCTGCACGAACACGTGTCTACCGTGTGTTGATGGTTTTCATGTGTGGTTTTGGTAACTTACAGCAACAGAGATATGAGCTGCTCGATTGGACTCTTTTTGTGTCAAAAGTGATAAGACTTTTCAATTTTATGGAGTTTTATGGATGTCATCATCTTTGATATTAAGTCATTGTCACTATGGTTACTGGTAAGAGAATATGGGCTTGACTCCTGTAGCACTTTCATACAAACTTCATACATTCGAAAGTGCATGATATTGGAAAAATCTGACATTGTGATAATGTTTTTCTCTGATATATATTTTGATATGAAACAAAAATGACTTAAATAGCTCTTTTTGTAAAGAATTAATCATTCTTTTGATTTGATTAATTCACAAATCATTTAAGTGATCTTGTAGGGAATCTGCATAGAAAATAATAAGCAAATTACAAGCACAGATAAATACAACCTGAAATGTTGGGACATTTTTAAAATTTTAATAAAATGATAACTAAAAGACTTTCAAATCACATGAGCCAATATTTTATTCACAATAGAACATAGATAACATTACAAATGTTTAAACTGAGAAATTTTAAACTTTTATCCACTAAATGAGCTCATTTCAAATTTGATGCCTGCTACAGGTCTCAAAAAAGTTGGCACGGGGGCAACAAATGGCTGAAAAAGAAATTGTGAAAAAATGCAGCTGGGAAAACATATTGCAACTAATTAAGTTAATTGATATCAGGTCTGTAATATGATTAGCTATAAAAGGGATGTCTTAGAGAGGCAGAGTCTCTCAGAAGTAAAGATGGGCAGAGGCTCTCCAATCTGTGAAAGAGTGTGTAAAAAGATTGTAGAAAACTTTAAAAACAATGTTCTTTAACGTCAAATCATCTACATTGCATAATATCAAAAAGATTCAGAGAAAACAGCGAAATCTATGTGCGTAAGGGCCCTCAGACGACACTGCATCATTCATCGGCATGATTGTGTCAATGACATTACTAAATGGGCCCAGGAATACTTACAGAAACCACTGTCAGTAAACAAAATCCGCCGTGCCATCTGCAGATGCCAACTAAAGCTCTATCATGCAAAAAGGAAGCCAAATATGAACATGGTCCAGAAGCACCGTCATGTCCTGTGAGCCAAGGCTCATTTAAAATGGACTGTTTCAAAGTGGAAAGTATTCTATGGTCAGACGAGTCAAAATTTGATATTTTTGTTGGAAATCATGGACGCCGTGTCCTCCGGGCTGTGTTCGCCTATGTCTGTGCAGATATGTGTGCGCGCAGAGAACGAGGTGTAAGGTCCAAATTGAATTCTCTTTCATGTCTTATTGTGCTTGAATGGTTTGAAATTACTTGAATGTTGAAACCATCAGGACTGACACTACAGGTCAAAAGTTTTTGAACAGTAATTTTTTATTTTTTTTTGTCTGAAATAGAAAGTCTAGAATAGTACGATAATTGTGTCTTGAGCAGCAAATCGGCACATTAGAATGATTTCTGAAGGATCATGTGACACTAGAAATCTAGAAAGACTAGAAAATTCAGCTTTGCCAACACAGAAATAAAATGCGTTCTAAAATATATTCAAATAGAAAACAGTTATTTTAAATTGTAAAAATATTTCACAAAAATAGTACTGTTTTTTTTGCTGTATTTTGAAACATGAAATGAAGCCTTGGTGAGCAGAAGAGACTTAAAAACATTTCATGAGTTCGTTTCCTCATAAAATCTTTAAGCTAATAAGGTTAAGCGTATTTGGCTTGCTGTCCGCTGTGGAGGGGCTCGAGGAAGCAGCTTCAACTCGAGCTTGGATATACTCCCCAGGGACTACTAGTGCATGGAAGAGGAGTACGATAGATGAGATGCTTAATTTATGTGGTGGAGTTGGGGAGGTGGAGGGATATCGAAACAACTGCTTATATGCTCTGGATGTAATTGAAAGATTAGGGTTCCCTCCTCTTGAGATTATGTTTGAGTTTCACTAATTGAAAGATTAGATGGGTTCACTCCTCCCGAAATTACGTTGTGAACTTCACTAAAAAATCTAACCGTTCAAAAACTTTTGACCGTTAGTGTAAAACAAATTCAAATGATTAACTTTCACTTCTTGATTTTAACTATGCGCACATCGCAATATTAATACTAATACAATATATTATGCAGCCCTATTTAAGACGCTACTGTAAGTTGCTTGTTTGGTCAGGACATTTCAAGACTCACACCTGTAAGTAAATGTAGTTGTCAATCCCAAAAACTGGTCATGTGAATGTATCCTTTGAAATGAATTACACTTTGGGCTTTAGTTGCTCTTCAGGGGCAGTGCCTTAGAACTCTACCTCATGGTTTACTTCTTGGGTGAGAGGTATTGTTGAATATTAGTTAAATATAACAAATATTTGTGTGTGTGATCTGTCTTGTCACTACATGACAGAATTAACCTTTTGCAAGGGTAAAAATAACAGTTTGATGTTACTTTGTGCCATTAAACTGGGTTAACTTGTATTATTCTTTTATTTCACCATAGACCTGGTGGTAATGAAAGTGGAGAGTCAAGAACTGAATGAAATGGAGGAGGAAGATCATCATGGAGAAACACTTTGCTCACAGACTGAACAGGCGCCCTCACAAAAAAGAGCTCGGAAGAAAGGTTCTAAAAAGTGTTACATCTGCCCTCAGTGTGGCAGGAATTTCACTTATGAAAAAAGCCTTAAAAAACATGAGGCAAATCACACTGGACAGTGCCCTTTCACCTGCCAACAGTGTGGGAACATTTTCACTACAAAAGGAAGCCTTAAAAACCACATGAGAGTTCACACTGGAGAGAAGCCTTACACATGTGATCAATGTGGAAAGAGTTACACACGAAGCAAGACCTTGAGGGATCACATGAGGATTCACACAGGAGAAAGGCCTTTCACATGTAATCAGTGTGGAAAAAGTTACATACGAAGCAAGACCTTAAGGGATCACATGAGGATTCACACTGGAGAAAGGCCTTACACATGCAATCAATGTGGAAAGAGTTTCATACATAAAGTAACCCTTAATTTACACATGAGAATTCACTCAAGAGAGAACCATTTCATATGCCATCAATGTGGAAAGAGTTTCAAAGACATAACACGCCTTAACAGGCATGTAATAATTCACTCTGGAGAGAAGCCCTTCAAATGCCACCAATGTGGAAAGGGGTTTCAAATAAGTAACAACCTTAAGGCACACATGAGATGTCATACTGAGGAGAAGCCTTTCAAGTGCCATCAATGTGGAAAGTGTTTAAAACATGAAACATCCCTTAACTATCACATGAGACTTCACACTGGAGAGAGGCCTTTCACCTGCCCTCAGTGTGGAAAGAGTTTCATTCTTGAAGGACAACTTAGTCGTCATATGAGATATATTCATACCGATGAGAAGCCTTTCGTGTGCCATTACTGTGGAAGGATTTGTGAAAGCAAATCAAACCTGAAGATTCACATACAAATTCACACTGGAGAAAAGCCTTTCTCCTGCCCTCAGTGTGGAAAGAGTTTCATACATAAAGGACTCCTTAATTATCACATGAAACTTCATACTGGAGAAAAGCCTTTCAGTTGCCATCTGTGTGGTATGGGTTTCAGATATAAGGGACTTCTTAATGGTCACATGAGAAGTGTGCACACCAATGAGAAGCCTTTTACCTGCCATCACTGTGGAAGGATTTGCGAAAGCAAATCAAAACTTCAGATTCACATGCGTATTCACACCGGAGAAAGGCCTTTCTCCTGCCCTTGTGGAAAAAGTTTCGCACTTAAAGGAAACCTTACGGCTCACATGAGACTTCACACTGGAGACAGGCCTTACATGTGTGTTCAGTGTGAGAAGAGTTTTGCTTATCTAAGACAGCTTAAAAGTCATTTGCAAACTCATTTTGGAGAGAAATCGCAGTGTTCAGAATGTGGCAAGAGATTTGCAAAGATGAGCAATTTCAAAAATCATCTGCGCATTCACTCTGGACTAAGGCCATTCAATTGTAATCAGTGTAATAAAACATTTATTTTGCCTTCACACTTAGAGATACACCTGAAAATTCATGCAGACAAAAGACCCTATGTGTGCTGTCTGTGTAGAAAGAGTTTTAAATGGCTCTGTAATTTTAGATCGCATCGGAGATTTCATGTCCGTGGGAAACCTAATTCCAGAGCAAGCTACTTGAAACGAAAGAAACAAATCCATACTGGAGAAAAACCTGACATCGTAACAAGTGACTTTCATGGGGGTCATGTGATGGCGCCTTAATTGTGTTAAACAAAGTTACTGCTTTTTGTCAGTGTTGTTGTGCTACAAAGTGTCATGTGGTGGAGGAGGTACTGTATCACTGTTTTTCATTTTGTATCACAGAGTAAATAGTTTTACTTAGTCATGGCTCATCTGTTGGGGCAGGTGTGGCAGGGTCACCGTGATTTTGCCAAGTAAGACATGTTCCAGGATCAACATATTTTGTTGATCCTGGAACAACATTCCAGTCAGAAAATTTAGTCTTAACCCTATTCCTACCCCTAAACCTAATCCTACCCATAACTTATCCCTAAAATCAGAGGGGAAAAATAGGTGAAAAACATTGATGTAGAAGCACCTAACCCTGGTTGCAAGCCTAAACTTGACATAAATGGTAAACTTGTCCCTCAAATCTGATTGGTTGATTGGAATGTTGTTCCAGGATCAACAAAGATGTTGATCCAGGAACATGTCTTACTTGGCAAAATCACGGTGACCGGTGTGGCAGTGCCCCATTAAAACATTCATCCACTTGAAGACAGACGTTAGCTTAATCAATCCTAAATAACTCGTAAATGTGTTCAGCATTCTGCAACAAATATTTTTCAGAGTTTCTAGACTATTTTAAGTCATAAAGTGAAATGGATGTATTAAAATTTCATGTATGGCTTTAGTCTGCATCAGTTCAGCAACCAGTAAGTCTGATTATGAACTTGTTCGTTGATCTTTAACATGAGGCAGGAGGATGTGTGAAGTAGTGTACTAAATTAGTGAATGTGTAAATCCTTTTTGCTCATGTTAAAAGAGGCTGATCACTGTAGAACCAATGGGTGGAGCTTGACATTCCAACTACACCTTAACCCTACTCATAACCCTATCCCTAGTCTCAACCTCAGACGTCATGCCCACGGACTGTTGGCTGAATGTTTGATGCATATGGCACACAAAATGGGAAATGCTTCTGGAGTTTAGAAGTTGTCATCTGAGGGTTTCCTGGAGATGTGTCATGGTCTTTAATGGCCCACCTGGGAACAAAGCCATCATGACACCAACCCCCCTTATGGAAGAGGAAAGCTGTTGTGATTATATCTGTGACAAGGAACACTTACCAGGATCAACCAGCTGGATTTTCAAAAGTATGTGAAGTTTGCAGTGCCACTGTTGCAGTAAACTTGCACAACGTTCTTGAATGAACAATTTATTAAATGCACGGCAATCTGTTATTGTAGGGACATTGACTTTATATTTTCAAGCCCCTAAACATGACGCAGAAACAAAATTAACTGTGATTGGTTGCTTTACGTCGGGTAGATGTCCTCTTGAGTGGTCCTTGGCAATTGAAAGCTGCGATGGAGTCCTATGCGAGTCTACCCTATCCATCAATATAAATAGGTCAAGCTCCACCCATTGCATCCAGAGAGGGGGAGCTGGACGTCATTTGGCTCTGTGAGCATTACTTGCATGTGAACAGCTTGTAAACTGTTTGGTTGTGTTTGTTTTATATTTGTTATGTCTATATGGCTTTATTTTTCTCTCTTCTGAATTCCTAACATTCTATATCAACATTTGAACACAATAAATACTAGGCTACATTAAGGAAAATAATTTATGTGTGTGTAGGCTATTTATAGCCTGTCAATCAACTTTAGAGTGCTAATATTATCTATTCCTATTAGTTGCTTTTGCGTGTTTACATCATCTTCTTAAACACTGACAAATGTCCAGCTACTATGAAGTGTGTGTGTTTTAATTGACAAAACCACTAAACATTTGATTTGGATATGCTCTTCAGTCTTTCTAAGCAAGGCTTGAAAATTGCTTTCTACCACAAATATCTTTCATGTCACTTTTGTAAATTTTACTCTTTTTGCATGCTGTATTGTAGCCTACTTTTTTTTCAATGTGTTGCCTTTTCTACTTTTATAGCTTATCGATATAACAAAAACTGTATATGAACTCATCTGGCAAATCAGAAAAAGATGAAAGGTTTGACATAAACAAGGCCAAAACATTTTTTGTCACATACAGCAAACATCTCCTCACTATCCACTAGCTGCCTGTCCCCTGAACACACTGTAAAAAAAACGCGGTCTCTGTAGTCGCCACAAGCTCCGAAAACGGCAACAAAAACAAACTGATGCAGCATTTAACTGGCAAGACTTTGGAACATTAGTTAAAAAATTAATAGCTTATAGTTTATATTAGGGGGAACTGTAAACAGCACACAGGTGAGAACAATGAAATCTGCAGTAAAAGTAAGAGTTGTGGCAATTGCTATTTGCACTGAGCATTAAATATTGTGACAAAAATATCCTCAAGATCAGACCAATCCTGAATCACTGCCCTGCAGAGAGCTGTAGCCTACTTAGAAGATTCTGTAAAACTAGATGCCCCCAGCAGTGGTCGACAGGGGAAGTCCAGACAGCCATTATTAAAGACTTCTCAGAAACTGGGTAAAAACGGTTAGAAGAGTTTTGATAAAATACACACTACTGTGTACTGCAATATCTGGTACAGTACTGTTAATAGCCTACAATTAACATCATAAAAGTTAAAAATACATCTTTGTTTTAATTTCTCCCCACAATTTTAGATGTGGCTGAATGTGACCCAGGATCCTTCAGTCTGTCTGTAGATATCAGTGTGCTGGTGTTGATGTGTGTGGCTGTTCTCATCAGACCTGCACTCATCATCTGGAGGAACACATGCTGCTGGTAAATGTTAAGTATTAAGGAAATGAATGTGTCATCTTGAGAAAAGCAACCTGGTCCATGATATTAAATCTGATATCCAAGTTGATTTGTTAAGAAACAACAAAATATTCCAACAAAATTTTCACTTTAGTGAAAACTTAAGAAAACTAATCATCCTGTTTTAGAGATGCTCTATATTTCATGCTAACTTTGTGTAACTGCATCATTCTCATTTAGGTTCATATACCACAACATCATTCAGTACATCTCCAAATGAGTATTTTCTTTTGTTATTTTTTATTGAGAAATCTTTATGTTTACAAACAATTGTACACATTTAACATCATAAAATTGAACAAATTACTAAAAATGACAAATAAACTATTTATCTTTTTTTCAGCTTCAGTGAAAGATGCAACATGATAAATGAGCCTGAATGGTAGTGTGCAGTATTCAAAAGTATTATACAGTATGTCTCCCAAAATGTCTCATCGGGTTTACAGGCTTTCTTATTGGAGTCTCTGTAGATAATTTTAGAAAGGAGAACATTCATCTGACTGTATTATATAATAGCGAATAAAACCTCTAAATGGCACGCACAACCTGATTTCACCAAGTGCAACATGGTCAAGGATCAAGATCTTTGTTCTGAAAATTCTAAATATTACAGCACAATCCAGTATGTTATTGTAAGAGCTTTGGATGAAGTGTATAGTTACAATCCATTGTTATCAAACAAAACAGTACAAGAAAGTGCCATGACAATACCATGGCTAGTACCATGGTGAGCCTATTCACAGGTAAACACAATATGAATATATTATTATTATAAGTAATAATAAACTATTTAATAATCAAGGTACTACTATCATCACTGTACCACACTTTGTTATTTTGAGATTTTAGGGGAGGGAAATACTTGGTGTATTTGTGACTTAAGGTTGATGCTAATTATTATCATAAGAGTATATACTTTAATTTAAATATTTCAGTAGTTTTATTTTGGTGCCCGAAACCCTGAACTGGTATGAAGTTTATGTTTGGCACAGATATTTTACTGTAGATGAAGTTGACTGGAAAGTAAGCAGAAACAAGATTGTAAAATCATACTTGGTCAAGGGTTATCCAGGGTACTCGTGGTATTCTTGAATTGGGCACTCTTAGGAGTCACACTTAATTGTGTCTTGACTTTGCCAGAAAGTTATTTAGCCACCTAATGTGAGTTTGTGGCGGTGGAAACCTTTAAGACATAGCCATGCTTACCACCGTCTCATTGAAGCATTTAATGCTGAGGAGCCTACAAGCTTGAAAAGGATGCAGCTATTTAAGGAGCACAGAATAAATCATCTCTAATCCTGAAAAAAAAGTAATCTGTATAATTTATTGTTAGAAATGAAAGACATTCTTTTAGGCTATGATCAACTCCACTCCTGTCCCACACACCTTGTTTCTATCTCACTCAGAGTGTAAGTAAATAAAAGGTTTTACATTCTCTTCCGTGTTGAGAAAGTGACAGATACACTTTGAAAGGCTTCCAATGAAGATCAGATAAGAAACACAACTCGTGTACCATTTTCTGAATCACAGGGATTTATTATTTGAGAGAATGCTCATTGTGTGTATGTTGTCATTTTTGGCAGTCGTTAACGCAGGTAAGTTACTGCCATGATTTTTCTTTCAACATATTGTATGCACGGTCACAAATCTGTGATTTTTAATGCCTTTATAGCCTACTAAATCCAGCTGCAAAAGACCAGCTTAGCTTTTGCTTGTGGTTAGCATTTTTAGTGAATAGTGTTAGTGTATAGTTTTAAGAATCAAGTCTTTCTTTTAGAACATATTGGGATATTTTGCTAACAGTATGGTTCAGTTGTGTAAGCAAATGAGAGGGAAAAAAACTTCCAACTAAAAGATGTTACTAATACTATAACGTGATTTTTGTTAGGATATAGGGGTTGTTTTAGCATTGTGTATATAAATGCCTCATTCATTCATTCAACTTTAGAATCGGCTGAGGGGCGGGACTTAACTAACATAACTAGTTTGGGTGGAAAAATCACTTCCATTAACAAATAAAAACTATTTATGGTGTTTCGTTTTTAACATTTCTGTAGATGTTTGCAGGAATAATACAGTATATGTAAAATAATAGTATTGAGTGACACTAATATTGCATGCTTGTCCAGGTGTATCCACAGGTTCTCACTCACTGATGGCTTTGGCAACATATATAGTTGGACAGACACCATTTCCTGAGTTTACTGTTGTGCTGATGTTAGATGATCTGCAAATAGCATATTATGACTCAACCACATGGAAAGTTGTCTATCGCTCTCACAGCGATTCACAGTACTATGATGAAGAGCAAAGTGATGGTGGTGTTATATTTCAATATATATATAACAACCTGAAACGTCAAGCAGTTTATCTTAAGGATCAATTAAATGACACAGATCACTCAGGTTGGTTCATGCAACAGACTGATAATTCCACACAATACGTTATTAACAAATTACAGCATTTTTTTTTTTTTTTTTTTATGCATGTATGTACACTGATCAGGCATAACATTATGACCACCTTCCTAATATTGTGTCGGTCCCCCTTTTGCCGCCAAAACAGCCCTGATCCATTGAGGCATGGACTCCTCTAGACCCCTGAAGGTGTGCTGTGGTATCTGACATCAAGATGTTAGCCGCAGATCCTTAAAAGTCCTGTAAGTTGTGAGGTGGGGCCTCCATGGATCGGACTTTGTTCAGCACATCCCACAGATGCTCAATTGGATTGAGATCTGGGGAATTTGGAGGCCAAGTCAACAGCTCAAACTCGTTGTTGTGCTCCTCAAACCATTCCTGAACCATTTTTGCTTTTTAGCAGGTTGAATTATCCTGCTGAAAGAGACCACAGCCACCAGAGAATACTGTTTCCATGAAAGGGTGTACATGGTTTGCAACAATAGGTAGGTGGTACGTGTCAAAGTAACATCCACATGGATGGCAGGACCCAGGTTTCCCAGCAGAACATTGCCCAAAGCATCACACTGCCTCCGCCGGCTTGCCTTCTTCCCATAGTGCATCCTGGCGCCATGTGTTCCCCAGGTAAGCAACGCACACGTACCCGGCCATCCACGTGATGTAAAAGAAAACTTGATTCATCAGACCAGGCCACCTTCTTCCATTGATCCATGGTCCAGTTCTGATGCTCACATGTCCACTGTTGGTGCTTTCGGCGGTGGACAGGGGTCAGCATGGGCACCCTGACTGGTCTGCGGCTATGCAGCCCCATATGCAACAAACTGTGATGCACTGTGTATTCTGATACCTTTCTATCAGAACCAGCATTAACTTCTTGAGCAATTTGAGCTACAGTAGCTTGTCTTTTGGATTGGACCACAAGGGCCAGCCTTCGCTCTCCATGTGCATATATGAGCCTTGGCCGCCCATGACCCTGTCACTGGTTCACCACTGTTCCTTCCTTGGACCACTTTTGATAGATACTGACCACTGCAGACTGGGAACACTCCACGAGAGCTGCAGTTTTGGAGATGTTCTGACTCATTCGTCTAGCCATCACAATTTGTCCCTTTTCAAAATCGCTCAAATCCTTACGCTTGCCCATTTTCCTGCTTCTAACACATCAGCTTTGAGGACAAAATGTTCACTTGCTGCCTAATATGAGATGAAGAGATAATCAGTGTTATTCACTTCACCTGTCAGTGGTCATAAGCTCGGTCGAAATGCATCGGTGCTGCGCAAATCGATCAGTGTATGACATCAAAGTACCACGAGAGCGATTCAAAAGCATAAGGAGTCGTATGCTCTTAAAAACGTTCTTGGCGTATACGACTCCTTATGCTTTTGAATCGCTCTCGTGGCACTTTGATGTCATACACTGATCGGTCAGCACTGATGAATCTCAAACAAGCCTAAAGTTATGCCTGATTGTTGTAAAGCTTTAATGTTGAAGTGAGAAAGCTACATGTACAAGAGATAGAAAGAATGCTTAATTCTCCACATCTTATATGTAAGTCAGTGTATACCAGTTAGTCTTAATTCAGTTTCTTTCCATTTATCTACAGGTGTACATGTTCATCAGAGACTTGTTGGGTGTGAATTACTGAACAATGATAAACCAGGTCTACTGAAGTCATGGGATGCTTTTGATCAACTAAATACAGAGGAATTTGCCTTTAATGCAGAAAAAAATGAAATGCAAGCGAAAATGCCATGGATGCCATGGAGCCAACAAGAATGGCATAATAAAAAGTTTCTGCATGAATACATTTATCAACCTATTTGCATTAAAACACTACGGAGGTTCCTGAATGTGGAAAAGAACAAGGTGATGAGAAAAGGTAAGAAAATCAACCTGATTAACTTCAGATAGCATAACTATGACTCACACAGCAGTGCTGACAGAAAATGCATCTGCCTTCAAATGCTTTATGAATCATAAAATATTGATTGTAATCAATGAACCCAACAGTTTAACAACAGTAACACTTCCCTTTTCTCTAGTGAAACCCAGAGTCAGACTCATGAGGAAGACACTCACGGACTCTCAAGGGTTTCAGATCAGTTGTCTGGCCACTGGTTTTTACCCCCGTCACATTAACCTGACTCTGTTCAGAGATGATCAGCCTGTGGATGATGATCAGATCACAGGAGGAGAGATTCTTCCCAATGGAGATGGAACTTACCAGATGAGGAAGAGTTTGGTGATCAGCGCAGAAGAACAATGTGAAAGACACAAATACAACTGTACAATGAAGCACCTCAATCTGGACAACAAACTGGACATTACATTTGGTAAAGAAAAACTAACACACATCTTAAAACAAAACTGAACAACAAATTAGATTCAAGATACTTTATTACATTCTACAATAAAATTAAGTATATCAATCCTTAGAAAAAGCAACAATACTATTAAACGTTTTACTAACTTTATTTAACTTTCTTTCCCAGTTGTTTCTCTCACTGTTGTTGATAATATTTTAAATTATTGTTTTTAATTCATTTCAGATGTGGCTGAATCTGACTCAGGATCCTTCAGTCTGTCTGCAGTTATCAGTGTGCTGGTGTTAATGTGTGTGGCTGTTCTCTTCATAACTGCTCTCATCAAATGGAGGAAGAAGAGATGTTCTGCTGGTAAATGTTTTGTAAACTCAATTAGGAAAAGAAACCAAACATCATTTCTTTTAGAGACTCTTTTAAAGTTCATCCCAATGCAGTTTCATGTTTCTAGTGTTCTTTGTTTAACTGTGCCATTGTTATTCAGGACGAGGCTCTGAGACGTCAAAGAGTGATTACTCCCTTACTCCATGTAAGTACACTATGTTTAATGAAGTAATATGAATTCACCAATATGTTCATTTTAAGGTTAGTAGCCTATTGGAGATGACAACCAAAATATTTTCTTTCTTTATTTCAGCTTCCACACAAGATGAAACATGAAAAGTGAGTCTAAATGGGCCTATATTCAATTCAAACTTAAAATGAAAAAGCCTTTGCTCAGAGATACCATCAGGTTTTGTTATGATAATGACCATCAAATTATTTGATTAAAATGACAAAGGAAAGTAATATAGTTACATTACAATAACAGAGTACAGTATATGCAACATAAAAATTAAGCCTGTTTGGCTGTTTTTCATTGTCGTTGTTTTACTGGTCCAAGGTGATCTGTGTTTTATTATTCTGCTGTTTTGTACTGTACATGAAGAACAACTTTTACCTTTAGCATTTTGCTGTAACATTAGGTGGGTAACAAATATACAATTGTTTCTGAAAGGCTATGTGCATGTTCTCTGTTGCAGTGGTTCTCAAGGCCCCGTTGTCCAAGACAATATTAAAGATCCTTTCTCTGTTTTGACGAAATGACAAAGCTGCTTATTTTCAAGTTTGAACTTTTTATTAAATGGTGTTTAGTGATCGTACAGCCCATTTTGGTAGTTTGCTGAGGTCCTGGTTTCGCAAAATCAACAAAGGTGGCAGCACTATACTTTAGGTGTAGCAGCAAACATACTGTAAACTTATACAAACAGAATTTCTTGTGATAGTGTAGAAAGATTCAGAAAGGAGACACTTATCACTCAGACTTTATAAAATTAGACATTCATATAATTATCTGCTTGATAAATACTTTTGTAAACAGATATAGTCAGTTCTTTTTTGTATGGTGAATGTCATTCTCTTGAACTGTTTTAACTTTTTAAAGCATTGTAGATTTACATGGTTGAATAAAATGTTGCATTAGAATAATCTACTATGTGTCTGTTATGTTATGAAAGCTTTTCTTTTCAGTGTCATGGTAGATTGTGTCTTAAACACCTGACACACCTGGTGCTATTGACACAGCTTAGGACTCAAAATTCCCAAAGTTTTCACTTTCCTGTTGAGACAAAGCACATCTAGCATGTAAAAGTTAATTATTAAAAAAGTGACTAACAAAGACCTTTGTCTGGTAAATGAGAAGTACATGAAAATAATCATACAACAGATGAATGGCATTTACAGGTCAAGGAGAGCTGACTGTAAGAGCAGAACAAACATGTGGATACACTCAAGCTGTCATCACTTTGTCATTAATCCAAGCACTTAAACTAAAAAGTGTACTTAGTGTAGTAGTGTAGTGTACTGTTACTTTAAGACATTTTCACACAGGTGTTCATGAAAGATACTGGAAAAGCAGCAACATGTACAATATATGTGCAGACAACACATTATGTATATGTCTGTATGTATTCATTCATTCAGTCAAAATTCCTTTCAATGTATGCTATAGAACTTACTATTAATCACTTGAGTTTGACAATTCTTACTAAATTAAACCTAGTAAAATGCTCAGGATTTTCTTCTGAATGTGAGATAGCAGACCATCTAAACATCTAAAATGTTCTAATGATTTTAATATAGGTAAATCACTAATAAAAGCTTATATGGCCAACAAAGTATTTTACAATGGCATCAGTTTATCAAAGTAAATACAGAAAATAAGTAATATTTGAAACCGATTGGGACACAGAATTAAACAACACACTGTTAAAACAAAAACTAATAAATGTCAGTGTAGTGAGAGTGTAGAACATGTTAATGAAATTAAGAAAAAAACAAAGGAAAATAAAACTATTACCATGGACAATAGACAGACTAAAGTAATAAGGGTGATTTTTAAATATTTACAAGACACACAATTCATAGGATATAAACCCGTTGAAGGAGGCACACACACAGCATACATTTTCGACATCTCTCTTATTTCTCACACCAATTGCAGGTCTTGGAGTCTCAACTAACAGATAAGTGAAATTCAGTGTAAAACTATGAAGCCATAGTGAGAGTGTAGAACATGTTAATGAAATTAAGAAAAAAACAAAGGAAAATAAAACTATTACCATGGACAATAGACAGACTAAAGTAATAAGGGTGATTTTTAAATATTTACAAGACACACAATTCATAGGATATAAACCCGTTGAAGGAGGCACACACACAGCATACATTTTCGACATCTCTCTTATTTCTCACACCAATTGCAGGTCTTGGAGTCTCAACTAACAGATAAGTGAAATTCAGTGTAAAACTATGAAGCCATATTACACGCGCCGATGGTAGATGGCAGTATGCAACTGTTTTGTAACACTCAGAAACGAAGAAGAAGAGCAACAACAAACTGTTGAAAAGTGTTACAATAAGAGGACACGTTTGAATGGAAAATACAAATACACCTGCATTCTTTTCTGAACCACTGGGATTTATTATTTGAGAGGATGCTCATATTTATGTGTATGTTGTCATTTTTGACAGTCGTTAACGCAGGTAAGTTAGTAGCCTACTGCTGTCCTATTTATAGTTTATAAACTTTCAACCATGGTCATCATACATCTCATTTTGAATATAGGAAACTAAATCTGGCGGCAAATACCAGCTTTTGGCTATGTTTTTGGTGAAAAACAATTTTGAGAATTGAGCGTTTTGGGATGTTTCGCGTTTAGAATGGGTTGAATAGCGTCTAACCAATTAATAAAAAAAATGTGTTTCTGAAACACGCGAACCAACTGTGTCTAACTTCTTAATGTCTCTGTGTTGGAGGAGTAACGTTAAGCATTAGACAGAACCGCTGAACAAAGCCCGTAACAAAGTCCCTTTCAAGGAAAGTCTGTTCACTCCACGGTCATATTTGCAACGCCTCCGGGCAGCTATTTAGGTTATCCTAAATAGCTGCCGAACTCAACTGTGCTATTTTAAGACACCATGAAATATGAACTAAAATGTGCTTTATACTATCTCTGTATTTAAAAAAAGTATTTAGTTACTTGTAGTACACTGGGTTCAAGTAATATAAGTGGTAACTAAATACATTTTTCTAAATAGTATATTAAAATTTCATGGTGTCTAAAATTTTCACTTAGATGTTCTTAAAATTATCTTAATATACTAAAATTTCTTCTTTAGTACTAATTAAGTACAAAATTAATGTGCAAAAATAGAGCACTTTGTACTTTTTTCACCTGGGTATTTGAATGGGGGAATTCTGAAATCTCAAAACCTGCTCAGCAAACTTATCATTAAATAACATATTTCAAATCCACAACAAAATCTGAATTGATCTGCCCTGTAAACATTGTTTCTTGCGCAATTAGCCTTAAAAGGCTTATTTTTCAGGCTAGACGAGCCAAATGTGCACGTGCCCTAGTGCAAGTCTCAGGTTTCTATGGGAATCGGAGCTTATAATGGCAGCTGCAGTGAAGCAATGACTTTATCAATCAGCGATTGGCTCTTTTACCTATGAGGCGGGACATATTCTGCTATATTGCACATTGCAGTTTCTCCCATTCACAACAGTAATAAATGGTGCATTCCAAAATGGGATATATCGCCCTCTGAAGGGCACTTCAGAGTGAAAACAATCACCGACACCATATTGAAGGGTCTTTCCAAACCAAAGTGCTCAAAACTGGCAACTTCAAAGGGCCCTTCTGAATGAAGGATTTTGAAGGGTACAACTGATGGACACTCTGGACCCCCATGATCCTTTGCACAGGGAAGTTGTTTGGCGTCACAGAATGTGTCAGTTCGATTTTACCTATAAATATATGTACGTGTGAAAAAGTGTTTGCCCCCCGATTTTTTTTTTTTTTTTTGTCACACTTTAATGTTTTAGATCATCAAACAAATTTAAATATCAATCAAAGATAACACAAGTAAACACAACATGCAGTTTTTAAATGAAGGTTTTTATTATGAAGGGAAAACAAAATCCAAGCCCACATGGCCCTTTGTGAAAAAGTTAAAACATAACTGTGGTTTATCACACCTGAGTTCATTTTCTCTAGCCACACCCAGGCCTGATTACTGCCACACCTGTTTGCAATTAAGAAATCAGTTAAATAAGACCTGCCTGACAAAGTGAAGTAGACCAAAAGATCCTCAAAAGCTACACATCATGTTGAGATCCAAAGAAATTCAGGAACAAATGAGAAAGAAAGTATTTGAGATATATCAGTCTGGAAAAGGTCATAAAGCCATTTCTAAAGCTTTGGGACTCCAGTGAGAGCCATTATCCACAAATTACGAAACCATGGAACATTTACATTTACGTTTATTCATTTGGCAGATGCTTTTATCCAAAGTGACTTACAAGTGAGGAATACAACAAGCGAGTCATCATGACGAGGCAAATAGACACAAGAAGTGCTCACAATACAAGTTTAAGGCAGTGCTCGGAGTATCATAAGCTACAATAGAGCGGGATTAGAGGAAGTAATAGGATAGGTATAAGAATTTTTTTTTTTTTTTTTTAAGATAAGGTTACGTTTTTTAAGATGAGGTTAAGTGCAAAATGAAAACCGCTGCTGAACAGTGGTGAACCTTCCCAGGAGTGGCCAGCCAACCAAAATTACCCCAAGAGCGCAGCAACGACTCATCCAAGAGGTCACAAAAGACCCCACAACAACATCCAAAGAACTGCAGGCCTCACTTGCCTCAGTTAACACTAGAACTACCAAGGCAGTCATTTTGACCGTTTTAAAGATTTGCAATGTAATAACTTTGTTGAAATAAAACCCATATAACTACAGTTCCATGACTTTTCTTAAATTAATGTAAATTTTATTTTAACATTGTTATTTTATTAAAATTATAAAACACAAAAGAGTTCTGAGTATTTCTACCTTGAATGGCCATAGCGGTCAATTTGACCGCACATATTACAGGCGTATCTCCTCAACGCTTTTTTCCGCCGTTAAAGATGTGCTTAGCTGTTGCCTAGCTGTTGCCTAGAAACCTTTCTCTGGCAGTTTTGTATGCTTTTGCTAAGCTAAAACTTAGCTTTACCGTCAAAATGGCAACAAGAAAGAAAATGACTGTCACTGAGGTTTTATCCTTGCTTGAGAACATTGATGATGCAGAGTCTGATGGAGGAGCAGAGAGCGATGTCTCTTGGTCTCTTGACAGTTCGTCTGACACTGATTCTGAGAGTGATTCAGAGATAATTCCAAAAAATAATAATATTTATTCATTCTAGATTTCATTAGAGGCTGCATAAAATTGTTCCCGATTCGTGTGGTCCAAACATTTCCGATAATGCTAAAGCATTGTAAACTCCAAAAGTCAAAATGTATTGAATAAAGACAGATGTAATCATTTCCAAAATTCACAATATGTTTTTATCTAACGAAATATTCTGCTTCATTTTATATTTGTTGACATTTTGACTTTCAAGAACAACATTTTAACTGCGGTGAAAAACTTTGATCTCCAGCTTGCCGGATGCAAATTGCGGAAAGCAAATTGCGGCATGCACTTTTGTGGGAGGTCTAGTAGCTCTTACACAATAATATCACGAACATATTATATTATGTATGCTTAAATTACCCCACATTTTTCATAAAACATGACCATAGAAGCTTTGAAGTAAATATAACATGACAAAAATTACATTCACTGCTGTCTGGTATGAACAGTCAAAATGACCGCTATTGGCAGTTCTAGTAGTTATAGAATTCCGGTAGTGCTAGTGTTAAGGTCAGTGTTCATGACTCCACCATAAGAAAGAGACTTGGCAAAAATGGCCTGCATGGCAGGGTTCCAAAATGAAAACCGCTGCTGAGCAAAAAGGCTTGTCTCAGTTTTGCCAGAAAACATCTTGATGATCCCCAAGACTTTTGGGAAAATACTCTGTGGACTGACGAGACAAAAGTTGAACTTTTCGGAAGGTGTGTGTTCCATTACGTCTGGCGTAAAATTAACACAGCATTTCAGAAAAAGAGCATCATACCAACAGTAAAATATGGTGGTGGTAGTGTGATGGTCTGGGGCTGTTTTGCTGCTTCAGGACCTGGAAGACTTGCTCTGATAAATGGAACCATAAATATTGCTGTCTACCAAAATAATCCTGAAGGACAATGTCCGGCCATCTGGTTGTGACCTCAAGCTGAAGCGAACTTGGGTTCTGCAGCAGTACAATGATCCAAAACACACCAGCAAGTCCACCTCTGAATGGCTGAAGAAAAGCAAAATTAAGACTTTGGAGTGGCCTAGTCAAAGTCCTGACCTCAATCTCATTGAGATGCCTTAAAAAGTCGGTTCATGCTCAAACCCTCCAATGTGGCTGAATTACAACAATTCTACAAAGATGAGTGGAATTGTTTCTGCTTAGGGTGGCTCAACCAGTTATTAGGTTTAGGGGGCAAGCACTTTTTCACACAGGGCCATGTGGGTTTGGATTTTGTTTCATAATAAACCCTTCATAACAAAAACCTTAATTTAAAAACTGCATATTGTGTTTACTTGTGTTATCTTTGATTAATATTTAAATTTGTTTGATGATCTGAAACATTGAAGTGTGACAAACAAGCAAAAAAAAAAAAATCAGGAAGGGGGCAAACAGTTTTTCACATCACTGTATATTATTTTTCTATACTAATATTTATACGAGTTAGATTTGATACGTTATATGGTCAAAACGACATTGTACTTCCACAGAAATACTTTACAGCTAACGTTATCAGTCCATTCAGATGTTTTTAAATACATGGACACAATTTACAATATGGTGTGATAAACCAATAATAAATAAATAAACTAACGTTAAACAAAAGGCGCAAGTTGCACAATCTACTCATCGTTCAGAATGTGTTTTTTGGGGGGGGTCGACCAGTGTACAAAGTGTGCGATGAAGGGGCCTCATTGATTGTCTAATTAAGATGATACAGAAGTGCATTAAAAAAAAAAACGCTTTGACGGGATTTAGGGCATAGGGATGATCCCTTCTGAATGGAACGCAGGGTAAATGAAGACGGAGAACGTGAGCTGTGCGTCTGCGCTCAGGCACTGGGTTGTATCGTTGTCAGAATAAAAGTCCCAACGCTGTCAATAAAAATCCTGCTTTCAACACTTAACAAATATATATTGCGCATATACATTCATTGTAATGACTCCTCTCAAAGTTTCATTTCCCTCTACTACATGGAGTTTTTTTTTGTTCAAAGACTATTTGCATTAGATGCTAATGCAATTTACAATGAGTGTAAATAGCAAAAAAGGATGTCAATAGGGTGTAAATATAAGATCCAGGAAGGCTTGGTTTTTTAATGTTCAAAATGAGATTGCAGTCAATGTATTTAGCCTCTCCGATCAATGCAAGTGTACCACATTCAATTCCACACACTTCTTTAGCTTGACTGCTCTTTCTGACCCTGGTGTCTCTTTTGGTTGATGTGTGCGGAAATATAAAGTTGTACTGTAATTACAGTATTGATGTAATTTGACATCATACTAATATTATATGCTTGTCCTTGTGTATCCACAGGTTCTCACTCACTGATGGCTTTGGCAACATATATAGCTGGACAGACACCATTTCCTGAGTTCAGTGTTGTGCTGATGTTAGATGATCTGCAAATACTGTATTATGACTCAACCACATGGAAAGCTGTCTATCGCTCTCGCAGTGATTCAAAATACTATGATGAAGAGCAAAGTGATGCTGGTGTTGTATTTCGTGATATGTATTACGACATGAAAGATCGAGCTTTTTATCTGAAGGATCACCAAAATCACACAGATGGTGAGTGTGATACACAGCACATTTAATACCATATGTAGCTTTTTTGTGTTTTCTGCTATTTCATTAAAAGATTTTGATGTAGAAGTGAGAAATATATATTTATATCATAAAAAGACCAGTATATTCATTTTAATTTCATCACATTTTATAATTCTTCATTGACATAGTACAATAAAAATCTTAACTAATTTTCTTTCCTTCATCTGAAGGTGTACATGTTCATCAGAGACTTGTTGGATGTGAATTGTTGAACAATGGTAAACCAGGTCTACTTCATTACTGGGATGCTTTCGGTGGGCAAAATATGGAGGAGTTTATTTTTGACATAGAAAAACATGCCATCCAGATCAAAATGCCATGGGTGATAACATGGGACCAACTAAAACGACTTCATGAAAACTTTATGTATGAAAATGTGTATCATCCTATTTGCATTAAAACTTTGCGACGGTACCTGAATATGGAAAAGAACAATGTGATGAGAAAAGGTGAGAGAATTGACCTGATTAACAGTATAATATATTCAGTAAAATAAAGTTTAAAAACATCTTAACTGACAAATCTGACCCAGATAGCAGTGCTGACAGAAAATATGTGCCTCTGAATGCTATGAATGAATGATTACGATAAATGAATGACTGATTCAGTTTAACAACACTAAGACATCTCGTCCTTCTCTGCAGTGAAACCCAGAGTCAGACTCATGAAGAAGACACTCCCAGACTCTCAAGGGCTTCAGATCAGCTGTCTGGCCACTGGTTTTTACCCCCGTCACATTAACCTGACTCTGTTCAGAGATGATCAGCCTGTGGATGATGATCAGATCACAGGAGGAGAGATTCTTCCCAATGGAGACGGAACTTACCAGATGAGGAAGAGTTTGGAGATCAGCGCAGAAGAACTATTTGAAGGACATAATTACAACTGCACAGCAAACTACCTCAACCTGGACAACAAACTGGACATTACGTACGGTAAAGAAATACTAACAATAGAACAATAATAAAAAACCCTTTGGATATGGAAGTAGACATCAGGTTTAATAACAAGAACAACAACGGAAACTACCCCTGTCTGTTTTACTGACTTTTTTACTCCATTTCACCCCAAATTCAGATGTGGCTGAATGTGACCCAGGATCCTTCAGTCTGTCTGTAGTTATCAGTGTGCTGGTGTTAATGTTTGTCGCTGCTCTCATCATAACTGCACTCATTATATGGAGGAAGAAGAGATGTGCTGCTGGTAAATGTTACATATAGAAAGGCACTACATATAGTAGTTGAGTGATGCTCTGAACTCTGTTATGGTACAAGTGTGTAACTGCTTCATTCATTCTCATTTAGGTTCAGTTACCAGACCATCAAAGAGTCATTATGTCCATACTCCAAGTGAGTAAATGTAAACTTTATTTTTTTTTTTTACTGCTATAGTAATTGATGAAATAAAATATCTATTGTAGATTGTTTACTTTTCAACACTTATTTCAACAACAAACAATATTATATCATTTACATCTCATTTACTTTAAATGTACTGAGAAACTATTGAACTCTTTTTTTTCTTTTTCTGCTTCAGTGCAAGATGCTACTTGAAAAATTAGCCCAGATGGATCCAAATTCTGAAGAAATATACACACAATATTTGGTCTCATGTGGATTTAAGACTCTCTTATTGGAGTCTCTGATGAGACCTTTGATGGTCTGGCAGCTGAGACCAAGGACCTGCGCCTTGACACGACCACAACGCAGCCCTGAAGTATCATCAGAGATCGAGTCGACTAGATCATCCATTGTGAAGACATCATCAACACGACAGCCAGTGCCACAGTTCCTCAACAAACTGTCCATACCGGCGTGATGAATACGATCCTCAACTGGATGGAACTGAAGTAAATACTTTGAATGTTGCGATCGTATCAGACTTATGATAGCAACCTGATTCGTAACAAAGCACTGTTCGCCAGAGGAGGACTGGCCCCCCGACTAAGCCTCGTTTCTCCCAAGTTTTTTTTTTTTTTCCTCCATTTTAATACCTATTTGCCACTTGTTTGCCACCTGATGTCACCTGTTGGAGTTTGGGTTCCTTGCCGCTGTCGCCTTTGGCTTGCTTAGTTGGGGACACTTAACATTTGACTTGACATTTGATATTCAACAGTATTCTTGACATTTACTCAACAGTGCTTTGATCTGCATTGACAGTATTCTTTAAGAGCTGCTGTGCAGCAAAAATTATGTACCAGTTATCAATGTAAAGCTGCTTTGACAAAATCTACATTGTAAAAAGCGCTATATAAATAAAGGTGACTTGACTGTGGAAAGTTGCAGAAAGAAGAACACTCATCAAACTGATTTCTTATGTGGAGAATTCACTTCTGTGTGCCACACTGCTCAGAAATAAGAGTGACTGCACAAAAGGACTGAAAACCACTTAAGACTTAAGCCACCATGATAGGTTTTCTGACAAAATGTTGCTCTAGAAATCCCTTTCTAAATGTGCAATCATTACAAACAGAAAAACAATTAGCATAAACTGTTATGTTCAAGAGTTTGTTACATGCAACACTATGGCTTAATGCAGATATTAAAATCGTCTCATTCAGCTATACTATCTGAGTCTATTAAAAAACTTACAGCACAATAGAAACTTCTAAAAAATATTGTTGTTTTCTGTTATAAACTTATTTTTAGCATATCAAGTGAAAACTTGACACCTGGAAATAAAGGTAGCTATTCATTTTTATTTTTTTTGATACTTTTCCTTGTATAGAAGACAACCCAGGTGAAAAAAAGTACATTTCTATAATGTACTTAAAGTGCTCTATTTTTGCACACTGATGTTGTACCTAATATAAACTGTAAATATCTCTGTATTAAAACATTTATTTAGTTACCACTTATGGTACTACATGTGGTAGTATTTTTATTTTTTTTTTTTTAATACAGAGATACTATGTTAAAAGCACATTTTAGTATATATTTCATGGTGTCTCAAAATAGCACAGTTGAGTACACTTAGATGTTCTTAAGATTATCTTATGAAGTGCTAAAGAAACATTTTTAGTATATTAAGTACAAAATTAGTGCGTGAAAATAGAGCACTTTAAGTACATTATCGAAGTGTACTTTTTTTCCACCTTTTTTTGCCAGTATGTGTGGCAAACCATGGGCATTAGCCAGTGTTGGGGAAAGTTTCTTTTAAAAGTAATGCATTGCAAAGTTGCGTTACTCCCTAAAAAAAGTAACTAATTGCATTACTTAGTTACTTTTTATGAAAATTAATGCATTACAGTTAAGGTCAGCAGCAAAGACACCACTTAATAAAGTGAGATACATAAAGGGTGTTTGTGTAATTTAACATGTTTAATTATTGCAGGTCATATTCTGAATTTGTATTTTACTGTTTTTGATTAATTTTGAGGAATACGGACTGTTTTTGTGCAAGTGAGATGAGTAAATGCCTGCTCACATTAGTAAAGTATAATAACCATCTTGTTCATACACAACGTGGTACTTACTCTCCGATTTCTCTCAATATGAGGACAGGAGAGCTGTCAGTCAATACATGGGAAAACAAAGTAACTTGCGTTACTTATTTGAAAAAGTAACTTGAATATTTTGTTGTAGAGTAATGCATTATTTTGTTAGTTACTTGAAAAAAGTAATCTGATTACGTATAACTCAAGTTTCTTGTAATGCGTTACCCCCAACACTGTTACTAGCACTATTTTTGTTTTTTCTATATTATTGAGACAAAGAATCCTTATCACAGAAAAGCTGCCCAATAAAACACCTCAATCAAATGATATCATCAAAATGGATATTATATTTGGTTAAAAATCAAGTGAAATGCCCCTTTTGATATATGAACATAGATGTCATGCCTGAAAGTTTGAACTATGAGATAATGTATTTCATCTAGGTAATGTCTACTATCAAATTACTCCTTGTTTAATGACTCACATGTTGGTGGACATCAAAATATCATAGAATGCATTGTATGTTTGTTATATTTATCAGAGTATAAATTGACACAAACCTACAAACCCAGGCAAATGAACTCACTTTCAAACAAATGAAATTCCCCGCCAGATAATTGCACCTTTCTCATTGGTCAAGCCAATATTTGAAGGTGTCGACTGTCTGGAGAGTTCAAAAGCCCCCACAAAAATCACACTCAGTTTTTGTTTTTAGGGGTTTATAGACTTCTAGTTCTTCGTTTTTTTCCTGTTGATACAACGAGGGCCACATGCACAACTGCAGCGACCACAAAAGAGTCAAATTAACAGCGAAAAGTTTGTCTTAATTTTATTCATCAACACCGAAGATATTGATTACAGCTTCCACGCCAGCGGACCAAACCATCAAGGATTTTCTCCTGAGCCTGCAGATCCGGACAGCTAAGGCATTTGCAAGTATCGTTTGAACACTAAATGGCAATTTAGTATTAAAATTGTGAACCCCTTTTAACAAAGGTGCTTCACAGTATTGAAACATCCAGCAATTGTTAATTTACTCTTTCCATTGTTTCATTCCCCTTTTATAACATGGTTCAAATTGATTTTCCACTATCTCACTGCGTGAATGGTATGTTTGTGTTTGTTAGTTTAGTTATGTGTTTGTGATTTAGTTAAATAAAACTTGTGTGCACACTCTTGTGAGTTGATTCTGGTCTGCTTATAAAACCAATGTCCCTGATAACGATTCGATCACAGCTACGTGTTAAGAAAGCGATATTCTGTGGACACGGAAAATATCCTTTCTATAAGAGTTGATAGACAATTAATACGTCCAAATCAGGAGCTAATCCCAAGTTTGTAGCTGGAAGCTGTTGGTGTATGTATTGGTAAGGTGCTCGCCAACTGGATGGAATGCATCCAATGTCAACCCTGTGAGCTGACAAAGGTGGTTGTTTCTGAGCAGAGTTATGTACATTATGTATGTTACCTGAATCTGACAACCTGTTTAGCACCCAGCGTGACTTATCTACCGGAAAATCATAGCCGAGCAATTTTTCAGGGAAAGGGTGTTCGTCAGTCAGCTTCCCGTCCATGAAATGGTACGAACACACATAAGGGCACTTGGGTGGGCACTTCAAGTTTAGCACCTTCAGCTATTGCCTCCTTATCTTAAGGTGGTGGGTGTAAATTGTAAATACTCCGACCGCTTCACATTGTGTTCATAACATCGTTCATGCAACTGTTCTCTCTTCTTAATGGCAGCCTCTAACTGAGCATATAATACTTGACATATTTCCTTTCTGTTATCATCTACCGTTACAGCTAAAGGATTAAGGCTAGCAACTAGATTAGGTCCCTCTCAGCCGGAAGTAAGATGACAAAATGAACGCAATGGTGTCACCCTTGTTGTCATGGAATACAAGGTGAATAGGTCAGTGTGAATCAGCTGAGTGTCAGCTGATGCGGCTTGACTAACGTGACCTGCTACGCTTGATTTGATTAACTGAATGTGCTCCTCCCCTGTTAATTAAGTTAATTATCTGAACATGCTCCTCCTGAACTTTGTTAATGTTGCAAAAGCCACCAGTGAGTAAGAATTTCTTAAAGTGTGCTGTGATTGCCTACTGAACTAATTACTTAGTAGAAAGCAAAAAGACAAATTAATTGGATATTATCGTTTTTCTGTGAATTCATATATCCAATATCATTGACCCATCTTTTATTTAAAGCTACAGGTTATCCATGCATTTACATTTATTCATTTATCAGATGCTTTTTTCTAAGCAACTTACAAACATGGAAAAATACAACATAAGCAATTCATGCAATGGAGGCAGTAACATGAGAAGTGCTCCAATACAAAATTTCATAATTGGTCAGGTAAATAGGAGAGATGAAAGTAAAAGAGATGCTGATTAAAGTTTCAAAGCCCTTTTGCAGTGAAAAGCAGGATGCAAATGGTGATAGTGAAATAGGTTTCCCATTAAGACACATAATGATTGCCAAATTTTAACAGGAAATATTATGATTTTAATATTATAAAAAATATATTGACAGTTGTTGGTCATAGCAAGAGAATAAAAATAAGGAAACCACAAAAAAGAGAATACCTCAAATTAAATTTAATTATTAAAATGTGCTGTGATTGCCTTCCAGATCATTTAGAGCCCAGAGTAAGACACTGTCATTAGCAAGAATGAAAAGGCAGACCAAAAGGGTAATAATATCATCATTATTAAAGGAATAATCAATACAGTAGAAATAGTTGGAGGTAAAGGCAGAGGAAAATGTTAATAACTAGCCACTAGCAGTCCACTGGTCATCACTTGAAAACATATTAAATCAATATGATTTTAAGGAAAATTTCATCTCTATATTGGCATTAGTTAGTTATGCTTAATAAATATGGTGGCTAAAATGTTTACACACCCTGTTATAATGACAGGTTTTTGAGATATACAAAATGAATACAAGAAAAATAATGTCATATCTTTTTTCACCTTACAGTGTTATTGAAACCAACAAAATATATGTAACAAGTATAAGCTTTTAATGAAGAAAAAAAATTCACTATGAGCGGAAGACATGTACAACGCAGTCATTGATACAGTATATCAAAAAGCCTTTCCGTATTGTATAATCTTACATTGTCTGGGATTTTACTAAAACATTGGGATGGTTGCCATCAAAGCATAACCCACAAAAAGTCCTAAATAGTTAATTCTACAGTTATATTGTAATTTGGGGCCATAAATGGGTTTATGTTTCATGTTGTTTCTTGCACTGAAGCTGAAAAGAGGGAAAAAAAATATAAAGAACGCTCAAATATTATGCTATAATTTTGAATGATTTTGTTGCTAAATATGAAAAGTAAAAAAATATATTTTTTATGGTATATTTATTTTATGCATTTGTGTTAAACTCTAAGGAACTTACATGAAGCAGGCAAATATTCATTTTGATGTGAAGTACTGGAACCTGATCCTGAAAAAGATATATACCATAAAGGTGAACTTTTTTGCCTCAGATGTAATAAACTAACTCTAAACACATTAAGAATAAAAACATTTACCAGCAGAACATCTCTTCCACCATATGATGAGTGCAGTTATGATGAGAATGGCCACACACACAATGGCCAACAGCACACTGATAACTACAAACAGAGCAGAGGAACCAAAGTCAGATTTTTCCAGATCCTCATCTGTGTAAAAACCAAGGAAACCAGTCAGAAATCAAACGTTTAAACTTTATATTTTGACACATATGAAGAAACAACAGATTAGCACTGTTACAGTTGAAACAAAGTGAGATGCTTTTTTAGAGGTCTCCTACAATAGGTTTACATGAATCCAAGGTAAAAACAAAACAACAACAACAAAAACACACTTTTATTTTCTTATAATGCATTGCACATCACCTATTATAAAAATTAGACACCTATTATCATATCTACTCTAGAGGCTTCCTCAGCACCCATACACAATGGAACTATGGAACTACGGAGAGGAACTATGTCATTGTCATCAGTTCCAGCATGAGTCCTTTTTAAGTGCATGCAAAGTGGATTTGCAGTGCTGAAAATAAAGTGTTTGCCACATGCACTTCTCGACATGTCGGCAACATGAACCAAACTCTTCCTCAGCTACAACTTAAGTGTTTGAGGATGGGTCAAATAAACGTTGTTCACAGGCAGCCAGTGAAGACCATAGGCTGGCATTTTGCAGAATAGTTACATTGTTATGTAGGTACAGGACGTAAGACTGGAATTACTGACGATTAATTTTGGGAGTTCAGAATGGATTCTTTCTTTTAGGAGAAATGCCACTTGATTTTATTTTTACACTAAATGAAAGGTAATATTTGAAAAAGCACAAATGGGCACTTTAAATAACCAGCATATGGACACTTTTCACAAACTGACACATTCCACAGTTATCAACATCACAAATACACTATAGTAAAATTTTTCATTTTTTTTTTTTTTAATTAACAATTACAATTTTATACTTTGTGTTATATTTACAGTAAATAAAAAAAAAAATTACACTGCTGCAAGGGTGTTTCTAATACAACGGCTGAGGGAGTGACAGCAAATTTCACATCATTCTCTCTTCTGACTGCTGTAATCAATCTCAATATTTTTCCCTCTTTTGGAAACACTATCATGGATTTTTTTTTCTTTTGATATTAGAGCAAATGGGAAAACAAAAATTATATCTGCTGTCGTCTCCCATTCACCACTAAGTTTATCCAACTATGAAGGCTTCTGAGAACCTCGAAAATGTGAAAAATGTCCTAATGATTGTTTTTATTATTATTATTATTATTATTATTACGTTTTCTTTACCAAACATAATGTCCAGTTTGTTGTCCAGGTTGAGGTAGTTTGCTGTGCAGTTGTATTTGTGTCTTTTACGTTGTTCTTCTGCATTGATCACTAAACTCTTCCTCATCTGGTAAGTTCCATCTCCGTTGGGAAGAATCTCTCCTCCTGTGATCTGATCATCATCCACAGGCTGATCATCTCTGAAGAGAGTCAGGTTAATGTGACGTGGGTAAAAACCAGTGGCCAGACAGCTGATCTGAAGCCCTTGACAGTCTGGGAGTGTCTTCTTAAGGATTCTGACTCTTGGTTTCACTTTAAAAATATATTTTAAAAAAATAACGAATAGTGTTAGTGTTACAATACTGTTGGATTCAATGCATTAGCCATTTATGCATATGGTAATGTGATTTATTTTAAAACCAAACCTTTAGTCTTTACTCTCAGGTCTGCTTTTTTACTTTATGGTCATAATCTTGATTGTATCTTAAATAAATGGTTAAACTTGGAATGAAAAGTGTGACAGCCTGGCAGTCAAGCTCTAATAAAGACAAAAAAACACTACTAAAATAGTACTCTTATATAATCCAAAACTTGTGAAAACATAGGCTACACAATAATTAAATAAATGGTTTTCATTTAAAGGTGCAATATGTAAGAATTATGTCCACTTGAGGTCGCTAGAGGCCTATTCAAAACAAAGGCGTAGCTTGATGATGCCAAGATTGAGTGCGGAATCTTGGGACATGTGGTCTTCACCTCAACGGACGGTGCAAAAGAATCGGGATAGGACTAGGGAAGAAATCATGTTCATGGATGCGATTATTAATGTTACTATAGTATGAAGCAGAGCAGGGCCGGGTGTTGTGGGAGCTGAACGAGGCTGCTGGAGCGATTGCGCAACACACGCCTCACGAGCAGCGGGAATTTTATTATGCCAAAGTTTATTATGCCGTTTGCGCTTTTCCAGTCATGAGTATGAGGTTATGCAGCTCTGTTAATCATATTAGATACATTTGAGTGTGTTGAAAATGTTAAATGTTAACGTATAGTGTGTTCGCACGGCGGCTGCTGTGAGACTGTTACACACTGCAGTAAGCAAGATCGATTTTAGTATATTATAATAAATGCTGGATGGCTTGTGTTGATAAATGGCATGCGATTAATTTTAAAACATATTGTATGATGGAGAAAATTCTGTATAACTTTTACTATAAATAAAGCATCTGATTATACTACTGTATGTTAGCTACTACACAAAATACTGTTTTTCTCTGAGGCATGGTAAAACATGGTACTCACAAAAAATTTACGATTTACAAATAATTGCAAACATTTGGGATATTGTAAGTACTAAAGTGAACAAAATATATAACACTGGCCTAGTGATATTTGGATATTTTACTGCAAAAATATTACATATTGCACCATTAAATTGACATTCAATTAATCCTACAAATGATCCTGCTTCCTGTTTAGTTCTGTGATGTAACAAACTAAACATTACTTTTATTTACTCATGTGATATTTGGTGTTGGCGATCCAGAAATGATAGACTATTGATTTCATCCAGAGCACTATACTGGTTGCTTATTTATTAAAGCAATGTGAATTCTGGCAAGCAGGTCCTCAAACCAAGCACAAGCTCCACACTTTACCACAATGGTAACCCCAAAACCACTAACATAACATAAACTTTTAAAAACCAACATCACAGAACATTGAACATTAAAAATTCTCTCCTTTTTCTCATTTTGCAAAAAATGCATAAAATAACACTTTATTTCAATATTTACTTTCCCAATTCAGCCCCTTCACAAAGCATGATGGGAAGTCAATGTCCCGTTTGATTTAAACTTGATTTAAACTTTATTTCAAAATTAAAATAAATAAATTTAACATGAAGCAATCACATTTTAACCAGAAACCTGATAAAATGTTGTTAAATCAAAATAAATTTAACTGCATCAAACAGCATAAAAAAAAAAATATTTTTTTGAGTGTATGACAACTTTGTATGAGGAACAGTTTTAAATTCAAGTTATTCGCTGAAACTCCTGCCCTTATAGCTTTCATATCTCATTTATGTCCAGAAAAGAATAAACTTCTGAAACAATCTGATCAACTTCTCCTAGAATACTAATTTTGGGGTGAACTATTATTTTAATAAAACTAAAGGCCTGTTCACACCATAATGATACATTTCTAAAAATATTGTTCTAAATATATAAAAGAATAGCAGAGTCCACACCACAACTATAATGATAATGGCACAGAGAAACAAATCATAATCAGAAAGACTTTTTTTCCCCAGCTGGTTAACGGTAAAAACATTGATAGCTAATTAGAATCCATCGTGCTTTAAAGAGCTCAACAAGCATTTAAAGCAGCAGATGACAAAACTGCAGCACATGCTAAGAATAAACAGAACGATATAGTGCATTGGTGTGGACGCTAATATAGTTATCGTTCTTGGTGTGAATGGGCCATAAGTCTGACTCACCTTTTCGCATCACAGTGTTCTTTTCTTTTTCCAGGAATGTCCTCAAAGTTTTCATGCAAACAGGATGATAAACATGTTCATACAGAAACTTCACATGAAGCCATTCCATCTGACCCATGCCTTTTATTCTCATCCATGGTAAATTAATTTGCATAGTTCTGTTTACCACATCAAAGGTGAAGTCTTCAGTACTTTGTCCATTGAAAGCATCCCATGAAAGAAATAAACCTGGCTGATCATTGTCAAGCAATTCACATCCAACACGTTTCTGATAAACATGTAAACCTTAAAATGGATAGGGAAAATGTAAAAACAGATTAGATTTACTGACAATGAGATAATACACATTGACACTTTTTATTAATATAGAATAGAATATCCCAGCTAGCAAAAATGTGTTCAAGGAATGTTTTGCTAACGTTCCCATGGTTATGAAAACATTATTTCTGAATGTTCTCTAAATGTTCAAAATGTCCAGTTCATTTTTAAAACTGTTTTAAAACATTATTGGTTATGCAAATGTTAAGAGTCTCATTTTAGATGAACATCCAACTAAAACGTTTCAGAAAGAAGATACCATGCACAATGTATAAATAATGTTTTTGTGCTAACATTTTGAGAACATTAAAGACCAGATAACATTAAATGAACATTCTATTGACGTTAATGGAAAAACATTTGTTCATAACTTTGAGAGAACCTTGCCAAAACATTAGCCAAAGTTCTGAGAATGTCGCTTCTTCAATCATATTGTTATCTAACATTTGTCAGAAGCTAAACTAAGACGTATTGTCAAAAATCAGGGTATGCTTACCTCTTGTTTTTTTTTTAAATAACAAAAATATGCTGCAATACATACACAAAGGTGATTGTTGGGAATACCCAAATTTAGGCTTGGACTTACCATCTGTGCAATTTTGGTGGTCCTTAAGATAAAATGTTCGATCTTTCATGATGTCATAAATATCACTGAATATTTTACCAGCATTGTCCTCATTTGAATTACTTTGACTTCGGTGAACATTTTTCAATGATATTGAGTCATAATACATCACTTGCACATCATCTAACATCAGCACAACAGTGAATTCAGGAAACTGTGTCTGTCCAGCTATATATGTGGCGAAAACCATCAATGAGTGAGAACCTGTGGGAACATAGAAAAAGATAACACTGCCAAATAAGACATCTTCTGATTAAGTACACAGATTCTTAACTTTGCCAAACTCTGATCAATAGAGTGCTACAGTCAGGTTCTGGAGGTAAAAACCATTTTCCCCATAGGGAAACTGATTTTGAATGTTTACTTATAAACCTTTATAGAGCTACTGAACTATGTGGTTGTTAATTGATGGTATTAGCTTCTGCTGAAGATGTCAGCCTGCATTATTTCATCTTAATTTTAAAATAATCGTGTTTAACAGTAGAATTACTGGTGAAAAACTACATTACTCATGATGATGTAAAGAAAATTACACCAATCAGAGAGTTGAAAAAAGCAACACATGCCAAAAGATGTTGTTCTGCCCAGCCGAGTGTGCTTCCAATATACTTAAATGTTTGTATTTGCATATTTTGCAATACACTTAAAATATACTTTTTATATATAACATTTCATTTCTGTCAGGACCACTATCATCTTTTTCTATTGGTGGAGTTTCTTTTAGCGGTGTGGTTCTGCTCTGGGCAAGAACTCCCTGTGCATCCATGCAGCCTAGAATGGATAAGAGCAGGGAGAGCAGCAATAACCCCCCTAGGGTAAACAGAACAGAACCAATATATGCAGATATAATTAATGTCAGTAATTTAACATTAAGAGCTTATATATGGGTGCTGTTATAGGTGTCGTATTCCTATAGGTAGACGTGAGTCACCTGGGAGTCAGCTGATTGACTGACCTTGACTGACGTGACCTGCCAAAACTGACGCTAATGCTGGATTTTTGGGTGAACTACAAAATCTTTTCATGATGAATGCTGTCTGAACTATGTAATAATGACCTTTAATCTCTGTATTATTTAGCTTATGTACTAGCATAGCTTACAGATTCCCGAATTATTTTATACACACATTTGCACTGGCCCTGCATGTAGGCCTACTTGCAATCATCTTTAATGTAACTAGCCTACGTGTTAAATTACACCACGTTCCAAAATATTATGCAAGTGACATATCAGTAAGATTTCAGTATAATAAACATTCAGATTTTAGTTTTTCTAAGAAAATATTTGTTTGTTTGTTTTTTTTCCATGTCTTTTTAGATAACTGGTATCAATCTCAGACAAAATAATTTGCCAGGTAGAAACCAGGTCTATAGAAACAGGTCTATAGGTTGTTCCACATTATTAAGCAAGTCACAGTTCTCATGCAATATGGGGAGGAAGAAAGATCTTTCTGAAGATGTAAAGCATGAAATGGTGCAATGTTGTGCAAAAGGCATGAAAACAACTAATATTGTGTGAAACTGAATGGAGATTATCAAATTATCATACGATTTATGAGTGATTTAGAGCACAGCAGAACTCGGTCAGATAAAGGCTTATTAATGAAATTTCCTGTCAAAAAACTTAATTGCATTAAAATGGCAGCTTTAAAAAAGCCAGTGTTGAGCAGCAAACAGGTGAAGCTGCTGGTGTCTTTGGAGTCTCAAGAACAATTCAAAGAAGGAGGGGTTTACTGTTCAGAGAAGTTGAGCAGTCATTACAGACAGTCTGGCTTTAAAAACACATGTCTGTTTACTTTATTTACCATAGATTGAGATTGAAGTCAGAATTTATAACAGAATACATTATGCTGATGCATTTGTTAGGATTATTTAATTGTAGTGACCTCAGATATAATTCAGAGTAGCTTACTGCTCTTTTCTGCATTCTGCAAAGAAGAACTTGCTTTATTAAAATAAAAATGAGGAACTGCTATTGTCCACTAGATAATACAATGAAGAGACATTTGAAAGAGGTGATTGAAAACCAAATTAGATTGCTCATATACAATTGTGTTCAGAATTTACATGCACCTCTTTCTTGAGTATTCAATTTTTAGAAAGCAGACCAAGGCTTTTCGGATGTTGCAGAAATAAAAAACAACTATGCTGTTTAGAGGGAGAGGAGAGGAGAAGACAGCACACAGCTGCAGAGAGAAGAAGAGGATGGACCGACCGCTCCATCCCTGAAAGAGAAAACTGATACTGTATCTCAGAGGGGCTGGACTTGGAGAAACGACAATGCAACAATCTGTTGCAATGATCTCGTCATTGCAACTCAATTTCTGTACACTAACAAACACTTTCATCTTCACTAATAGTGCAAACGCAATATAACTAAAAGATTTGTTGAATAAAATGGGAGTTTTGCACAAGTCAGTCACAATAAACTCACACTGTTTGATTGACAGCTTCAGTGCGCGCTGCTCCAATGATTGCAAAGGGAGCTTTCTTTGATCAGATTATTTTCATCCTATTAAGAGAAACAACGCAAGTTGACGTTTAGTCACGGGTTTGATTTACTGACACACAGACAAGAACATCTGACTGTACATGAATCATTAATATCAGATCAGACATTGGAATTAATACAATTACTGACATGTTGCATTACTGTCGAGTCCAGGCACTGCACAATATTTTGTAATCCTCAACGGCATGTTTATTGCTTGGTAGCTTGATCATAGGTTTAGCACTATGTAGGCCTATTTTACTTAGGCTACCTATTGCATGTCATGTGAGAATCGGTTTGTGGAGACAGTGCTTGCTGCCCTTTGATGTCATAGATCCCCACTTTGTAAATCGTTTGATGGGTCTGGTGACAATTAAAGCTTTTATTGGACTAACATGGAAGTTTTCAGCTCTGAAACTTACAGGATATTCTTATGGTATGATAACCTGTTATATGTAGAAAGCTCAAAGAACATTTGATTTCTTAGTTCATCACCCCTTTAATACAGAAGATGTTTGTCCTACCAATCTGGGTTCTGATGTATTTTTAACTGTATGGAAAATGACAATGCTATTGTCAACCTGTCACTGTTTGGTCTTGTTATTTTTGTCTTGTTATTTTTGTTTGTGTCAGTGTGTCTCCTTCATGTCTCTTCCTCTATCTATCATATATAGGTAGGGTACAAGTAGAGGCTATCAGGACATTGAGGGCGGTATCTTCATAGAACTAGATTTGAACGACACCTGCTTATGACCACAAGAAAAGACTATCTGAGTGGCCGAGCAAGATCCATAAGCACATTATGCACAGCGCTGAAAAGTAGAACAACCTGAGTTCACACCGAGGGAAAATTTCACCAAAACTTCCGAGGGATACTGCCAAAACTTCCGAGCTCGGAGCCCTCCCCCGGACAGCACGCCAAATATGCATGGCTCTTACTGTACTCAATTATATGTAAATGTGAACTTGTGAATGAGGAAGTTGTGTGCAGAATCTGAGTTTATGGCCCAGTGCTGATGTGTTAGCTGTGCCTGTGCTAGCAAGAAATGGTGCAAACATCACATACCACCCATGTTTTCGGAGTCACACCTTTCCAGAAATAGTTTACTTGCCTCTCTCTTCTCTGCCTCAAAACAAATTAAGTTTAAAATAAATAATCAAAATCTGCCCCTATAAAAAAGCCCACAAATAAAAAAGATTGCAAAGGATTTTTCACAGGTCATGAAAAAAATGGATTAAAAAAAATGCTGTTTCAGTATTTTGTCTATAAATTGACCATTTCAGATTGAATAAAACATGCTGAATATATTGAAACAAATAGTAAATAAAAATATAGCCTAACTATAACTTATATGCAGTCAGGGAGCCAATATAATACACATCATAATCACAAGAAAAAGAATAGCCGTAAATATACTTACCTGCTTTAACAGCTGTCAAATAAGACAAAAGAAACACAAGAGTCTGCATTCTGTCAGTAAATCAATCCCTGCACTTTAGCTCATGTAGTTTGTGTATGATCTCATTGTTGAGGGTTACAGCCTTGACTACAAATTGAGTCTTGAACTAATGTTTGGAATTCGTGGCTGGTCTTGCTGGTCTTTCCAGTCTTGCTAAAATAAAATGCTTTGCTTCTGTAATGTGGAGAACGGGACAACGGAGTTGGAGATCCAAATGCAGGCTTTAGTAAAACAGGAAGAGCGTAGTCGCACAGGCAGAGGGTCAAACACCAGCAAACAGATACAAGAGGGCCAATCCAAAAGAGTAATCCAAAACACAGGCAGAGGTCAAGACAGGCAGCAAACAAATCAGTTCAGGGTCGAATGAATCAGTCCATACAAGGAATCAGTCCAGGGTAAAAAACACAGGCTAGAATAGGCAGAACAAGGAACAGATGGAAATACACGGAAACAAGGCAGAAACAATACTCAACAATGGCTGCGTTCCACTCCTGTTTTAGACATGCACTCGTAAACTTCCCTAAGCACTTCCCCTCGGGGGAATCCCTGCCGCCATTTTGAAGTGCATTCCAAATCGTGGACGAGGTAAGTTTATATGGACAGACCCTCGCTCCCTCGATTTTGACAGAGGAAGTGAGTCTACTTCATATGTACACTTCAGGCAGCTTCATAACCCACAACGCAACACGATTGTGACGTCACCGCATATCACGTTTAATTTACCCCACCACAAACAACTCTATGATATAATAATTATTTTTTAATATTTAAAATAAACATATATACAAATAAAATGCTGCATTAAACAATTTTGTAAGGGGGAAAAATTAAATAATAAATAAACTCCATAGCAGATTCCAAGTGATCAAGGGCTTAGACGTTCCAATTCAGCCCATTGCAAAGGTTCCACCAGTAGTGGGCACTCATGCAACGTAAGCAATGACGTACATCCAAGTCAACGAGACTGAGGGAAGTTAGTGAGGGAAGGTCATAAAAAATGAACTGGAACACAGCCAATGTATGTTCTTGTTCTTCTTCTTCTTCTTCTGGTGTTAATGGCAGTTGGCAGACCAAGTTAAATGTTGCATTCCCACCACCTACTGGATAGGAGTGTGGAGCGCATAATGGTTGAGAAGTTTGAAAACACTAATTTAAAAAATAAATAATAATAATAATAGTATACAACTGTATCTCATTTCCTATGTAATTTCAGTCATGACTGAGTGTTTCTTTGCTGAATCTTTGAAATAAATTTATTTTATCATTTTTTTATTTCAGGTATTACTTAAATATCTTGTTTTTGATTTTCTACAAATAATTATGTTTATTTTTCTTTCTTACTTTATAAACAAACACAGTTCCCATTCAGTCGGTCACGTTCGACGTACGTCGGACAGACCGACGAATAGGAATCTCGCTAGAGAGGCCAATCTACTTTGAGTGTAACTAAAACAAGCCAATGCACATTGGCATGCAATCATATGCATCAGCTGCTCGCCTCGCAGTGCGGGTATATAATGAGCAGCAGGTGCGTTGCATCTTCAGCTTTTCGCTTCGGAGCCGAACGGTGTTTGTTCCTGTTCTCTGCAAGCAAGTGTCTGCTAGAAGACGAGTCAAGCTTTTTGGTTGAACTTCTCTTTTTTTCCGAGTGCGGGCGAACAGCACAGCAGCGGGGTCGAAGTCCTCTCTTTTTCTGTTTTTGTTTCGTTTGCCGTTTTTGAGCAAATAGCTGTTTGACAGCGTCAGAAGGCTGTTCTCACGGCCGGTACGGTGCGCTTTTGAGCGCTGAAAAGCCGTTTTTACGGCTGGTAAGAGTGAGCGCCTTCAAAGAGAGAGAAAGCACACGACAGGCTGCACACAATCCCTGTCTGTGTTGCGGTGGCCGTTCCCCTGCGTGTTTCAGCACTTCTAAAAGAGTAAAGTCCCTGAAAGAGCTTACACAAGTAGATTCGCGTCTTTTTAAAGACGACATCCTACTTGTGTTTCTGGATGCGGTCGTTCCTGTCCTCACTGACGGCCACGATCACCGTTTCGCATGTCTGGGCGCGTGCTGAAATAATGTTCGTGGGTGTTCATGTTTTCATATGAGAACATGATCACGTCGACACGCCGGTCTTGACTCTTCTTTCTCCGGGAAGCTTGAGTCCTCTCTGTTGTTGGCCAGCTGCCGCTTGTGTGTAAAAGCACAGCCGCGGGTCTGCCCGATACTCTGGGAGACCGTGGAGATCAGCGAGAGCAAACCTCTCGCTCCTCTGCGTGTCGTGTGCCGTCGAGCTGCCGGGCTGCAGCGCGGGTTGTCACGGCAACCCAGCGCTCGCTCGGCGCTCTAGATGCGCGGTTCCCTTGCATAATCTCCATTGTAGCGCCCTCTCTGGTGCACCAGAAGAGGTCTACTTTGCTGATATGGCTTGGGTGACATGAGGTTGAGGGGTTCCTTCGGGGAACCAACCCCCTAGGGCCCCTCCCTCTCTAGCGCATTGCAAGCTGTGCAGTTTCTGGATTGAATTGCTGGTCCTTTTCATAGGGGAACCTAGCATTTCATTCAGAGCTCCAGCTGAGGGACAGACGTCGATTGCAGCATCGGAGAGAGTGCTGTTATGCTCTGGAAATGAGGGTGACGCTGCCCACTGTAATGGTGTGTGCTTATGCTGACTCAGATTCGGAGTTTACAGCCATGCTTTCCTGGGTCTTCCAGATGTGCATGGAAAACTTGGCAGTATGGGGGTATATTGGTGCCATAAATATGGAATGTCAAAGGTGCCAGAATCTGCATAAGTTTTTCCTCTCTCACTACCCTCTTGGATGGGGTGGCTGTACACAGACCACACCCACCCTGCATATGAGGCCAAGGCGCTCTTTTTGCTTGAGGGAAGTTCTGTGCTGGGGTTGAGCTGCGCTTGTTGACTAACCGTGATCAAAGTCACGGCGCAGGCCCTCAGCCAGACGATGTCCACCTCAGTGGTCCAGAAGTGCCCCCTGGCTTACCTTGTGAGGTGTGAGAGGTTGTCAAGCTAAATGCTTTCTCAATGCTCCCATCTTACGAGGTGGCCTTTTCGGTGACACTGAGGACTGAGCCCAGCGGTTCTCCTCAGTTAGTAGCGGATCGGGGAGCTTCCCATGACAAACCATTGAGTTCCTCTTGGGCCGCCCCTCAGTCTGCTCGTTGCCAAGGGTGTCGTCCCCTGCAAGAAACTCCGGCCCAGCAGGCTCTGCTGTATCCATTGCGGGGAGATGACGCCTCCCGTCTCTGCAGCTGTTTAACTGGTTGGTGAGAATCACCCCTGAGACGGGCGACCCAGAGATGGGTGGGGCTGCTCTTCCACCCCTGGAGGAGGGCCAGGTGGTAAATCCTTTTATTGGGTTTGTTTCTGTTCCGCCACTGACCCAAGAGGCAGCGGTACCCAAATTTAAAAGAGCAGTTCCTCCATTTCCAGGTCTGAAGAGGGTTTGGAGAGCAGTGGGAGGAGAAAAACCTCACCACTCTCATCCCCCTCTTCTATCGCCAGCGGACAGCAGCGAGCAGCGGGCAGCCAAAGCCTCGACTGCTCCCTCTGTCCATCCGTGGAGCCAGGTAAGTGTTGCCTAGCACACTGTGACGCCGCTTTGGGCCGCCTCACAAAGAGAGCCCCCCGAGCCACGTCTCTGTGTTCCACCTCGCTGCCCTGCTGCGGGTACACCGGTGGTCCCTTTGGTCCTGCTTGTACGGTCTCTGCGAGCCGGGTTAGCGCTCCCCAGTCTGTCTCGCTGGCTCCTTCGGACCATCAGGGTCGGCTTTGCAATTCAGTTTGCCCGGCTTCCCCCCCCAAGTTCAGGGACGTCCTCTTCCCTACAGTGAAAGATGCCGATGCCGATGCCCCTGTCCTGCGTGCGGAGATCGCAGTCCTACTGGCGAAGGACGCGATAGAGCCGGTCCCTCCAGCCGATTTGAGGTCGGGGTTCTACAGCCCCTACTTCATTGTACCCAAGAAAAGTGGCGGGTTACGACCGATCTTGGACCCGCGAGTTTTGAATCGGAGCCTCCACAAGCTACCATTCAAAATGCTCACGCAGAAACGCATTTTCGAGTGCATCCGTCCCCGAGATTGGTTTGCAGCGATTGACCTGAAGGACGCGTACTTCCATGTTTCAATTCTTCCGCGACACAGGCCATTCCTGAGATTCGCGTTCGAAGGTCGAGCATATCAGTACAGAGTCCTATCCTTCGGGCTGGCCCTGTCTCCCCGCGTCTTCACGAAAGTCGTGGAGGGAGCCCTTGTTCCCATGAGAGAACAGGGTGTTCGCATTCTCAACTATCTCGACGGCTATCTCATTCTAGCACAGTCCCGGGATCAGTTGTGCAAACACAGGGATTTGGTGCTCAGACACCTCAGCCAGTTGGGGCTTCAAGTCAACTGGGAAAAGAGCAAACTCGCCCCGGTGCAGAGGATCTCTTTTCTCGGTATGGAGTTGGATTCGGTCGAGCAGATAGCACGCCTCACAGAGGAACGTGCTCAGTCTGTGTTGAACTGCCTGAATACATTCAATGGCAGGACAGCGGTCCCACTGAAGTTCTTTCAGAGGCTCCTGGGGCATATGGCGGCTGCTGCGGCTGTAACACCGCTCGGTCTGCTTCATATGAGACCGGTTCAGCACTGGCTTCACGGCCGAGTCCCGAGATGGGCGTGGCAGCGCGGCACGTTCCGGGTGCCAATCACTCAGGAGTGCCGCCGAACCTTCAGTCCGTGGTCGGACCCCTTGTTTCTTCGGGCAGGAGTGCCCCTAGAACAGGTGTCCCGGCATGCTGTGGTGTTCACAGATGCTTCTACCACCGGCTGGGGTGCCACGTACAACGGGCATGCAGTGTCAGGGGTTTGGACGGGACCCCATCTGCACTGGCACATCAACTGCCTCGAGTTGCTGGCAGTACGCCTTGCTCTGAGCCGCCTCAAAGGCCTGCTACGGGGCTAGCATGTACTGGTCCGTACGGACACTGCGTCCGTTGCGTACATCAACCGTCAAGGTGGTCTACGCTCCCGTCACATGTCGCAACTCGCCCCCCATCTCCTCCTGTGGAGTCGGAAGCTTCTGAGGTCGCTTCGCGCCATTCATGTCCCCGGTGTGCTCAACCATGTGGCCGACGAGCTATCGAGCTGCGCTGCCAGGAGAATGGCGACTCCACCCCCAGGTGGTTCAGCTGATCTGGGGAGAGTTCGGAGAGGCTCAGGTAGACCTGTTTGCCTCACCACTGCCAGTTGTTTTACTCTCTGACCGAGGGGACACTTGGGACAGATGCACTGGCTCTCAGCTGGCCCCGGGGCCTGCGCAAATATGCGTTTCCCCCAGTGAGCCTACTTGCACAGACCCTGTGCTAAGTCAGGGAGGATGAGGAGCAGGTCTTGTTAGTTGCGCCTTACTGGCCCAACCAGACCTGGTTCCCACAACTCTCACTCCTCGCGACAGCCCCTCCCTGGCCCATCCCTCTGAGGAAAGACCTTCTTTCTCAGAGACGGGGCACTCTTTGGCACCCGCGTCCAGACCTCTAGAAACTCCATGTCTGGTCCCTGGACGGGATGCGGAGGTTCTAGGTGACTTACCCCCTGAGGTACTTAACACCATCACTTCGGCACGTGCACTGTCTACGAGACGTGCTTACGCCTCGAAGTGGAACCTGTTCGTTGAGTGGTGCTCTTCTCGCCGAGAAGACCCCCGAAGATGCTTGATCGGAGTCGTGCTTTCCTTCTTGCAGCAAGGGTTGGAGCGTAGGCTGTCCCCCTCCACCCTCAAAGTCCATACTGCTGCCATATCTGCTTACCACGACCACATAGATGGCAAATCTGTTGGTCAGCACGACCTGGTCATCAGGTTCCTTAGGGGGGCGAGACGGTTAAATCCTCCTCGTCCCCCCTCCATACCCTCTTGGGACCTTACTCTGGTGCTCAGAGCACTCCAGATTGCTCCCTTTGAGCCTTTGCTGTCAGCAGACTTAAAGATTCTGTCTATGAAGACTTTGCTGCTGGTGGCATTGGCCTCCATCAAGAGGGTAGGGGACCTGCAGTCATTTTCGGTCAACAAATCGTGCCTAGAGTTCGGGCCGGGTGACAGCCACGTGGTACTGAGACCCCGGCCTGGCTATGTGCCCAAGGTTCCTACCACTCCCTTCAGGGACCAGGTAGTGAGCCTGCAAGCGCTGCCCTCGGAGGAGGCAGACCCAGCCCTGGCTTTGCTCTGTCCAGTTCGTGCCTTGCGACTGTACATAGACAGAACTCGAAGCTTCAGGACCTCTACCAGCTCTTTGTCTGTTACGGAGGCCAGCAGAAGGGAAAGGCTGTCTCCAAGCAAAGGATGGCCCACTGGATAGTGGATGCCATCGCTCTGGCTTACCAAGCTCAGGGCGTGCCCTGCCCGCTCAGGTTGCATGCTCACTCCACGAGAGGTGTGGCATCCTCCTGGGCGCTGGCTCGTGGCGCCTCGCTAACAGACATTTGTAGAGCTGCGGGCTGGGCGACACCTAACACGTTCGCTAGATACTTTAGCCTTCGTGTCGAGCCGGTCTCCTCCCGTGTTCTCACCTCAGGTCAGAGGCACAGAGAGGCCCTGGCTTAGTGTCGGCTTGCTGCGCTACATGCGCGTTCTATTCTCCAGAGAGTCCCTACGGGCAGACACTGTTGAGTCCTCCGGTTACCCTTCGGCAGCCGACGTGGCGGAGCGTCTGGCGCCAGGCCTATACTCCGTTGTATCCTTGAGAACCGGATTTAGGCTGGGTTTCAAATGTGTGACCCTACGGGGATCCCATATGGCTTTTTCCACGGCTGCTCCTAAATGAAGCCCGTGTCTTTCCCTCTGGGAGAACCCATCTCTCACCGAGTGGAGTCACCCCAGTTCTTCCATATGTTGTACAACCTACAAGGTTAGTCCATATGTACTTATCCATATAACTCCTTCGGGGAAGGATATGGCTTCCGCAGCGTTCCTTATCGCATGTAAGGCTACGCTTTCCCAGCGTTATCCAATTGTCGCACTGAGTGGGTTTTGGGAACAACAGTGATCGACCCTCTCTGTGTGAGCCTGGTCCCACCGTCCTTAGTCAAGGGGGTTCAGGTGGCTCACGACAGAGCGCTGGAAGAGGGCAGCTCCTGTTGCGCTTTGGTAGGGAATCCTATTCGTCGATCTGTCCGACGTACGTCGAACGTGACCGACTGAATGGGAACGTCTCGGTTACATAGGTAACCCTCGTTCCCTGAAGGAGGGAATGGAGACGTATGTCCCGTCGCCACAGGCGTTGTCCTGCTGATGCTGCCGCCTGCTGGGTTCGGCTCCTCAGCGAAAACCTGAAGATGCAACGCACCTGCTGCTCATTATATACCCACACTGCGAGGCGAGCAGCTGATGCATATGATTGCATGCCAATGTGCATTGGCTCGTTTTAGTTACACTCGAAGTAGATTGGCCTCTCTAGCGAGATTCCTATTCGTCGGTCTGTCCGACGTACGTCTCCGTTCCCTCCTTCAGGGAACGAGGGTTACCTATGTAACCGAGACATTTCTACATCAATTTTACACACATGGGTCAAAAATGACCCGTATTCATTTCCTATGTAATTTCAATCATGGTTGAGTGTTTCTTTGCTAAGTCTTTGAAAGAAATGTATTTTATCATTAATTTATTCCAGGCATTCCTTAAATATCTTGTTTTTGATTGACAAAAATCATTATGTTCATTTTTTCTGTTGATGTAGAAACTGTGTTTGTTTATAAAGTAAGAAAGAAAAATAAACATAATTATTTGTAGAAAATCAAAAACAAGATATTTAAGTAATACCTGAAATAAATAAATGATAAAATAAATTTCTTTCAAAGATTCAGCGAAGAAACACTCAGTCATGACTGAAATTACATAGGAAATGAATACGGGTCATTTTTGACCCATGTGTGTAAAATTGATGTAGACAGACAAAAACTGTGTTTGTTTATAAAGTAAGAAAGAAAAAATAAACATGATTTTTTACAATCAAAAACAAGATATTTAAGGAATACCTGGAATAAATGAATGATAAAATACATTTCTTTTAAAGATTCAGCAAAGAAACACTCAACCATGATTGAAATTACATAGGAAATGAATACGGGTCATTTTTGACCCATGTTGCGCATTAGAAGGGTAGTGATACAAAAATGATTTTTATTAAAAAAGTAAGAAAGAAAAAATTAAAATGAGGATTTGTGATGATCAAAAACAAGTTAATTGAGGAATACCTGGAATACTGAATGATTAAAATAATTTCTTGCAAAGATATAGAAAATAAAAACTCAGCCGGGTCATTTTTGACCCATGTTGTGCATCAAAGGGTTAAAACAGATATATGATCTGAAATTCTTTTTGATATTTTGACTTTGAATTGGGGAATATAGACTGCTGCTGCTGTTATTCCAGATTCAGGATCTTTAGAGCCATCCGTGTATATTTGTAATATGCTATAATATGATTGTTCAATGTATTGCTGCACTGCTATATTTGTTAACATATTTCTTTCTTTAATCCAGTATCTCATCTTTAACTTGAGCCTTCGGATTTCTTGAGGCATTTCACCCATCTCTACTTGTACTGCTGTTATTGGAGATTATCTAATTGCTCTACAACATATTCGCAATGCTTGTGATTGAATTGTCTCGATCTTTAACAGTTGTGATTTCAGATGCAGAACTATTAATCATACTACCATAATCAATACACTGTAAAAAAAATCCCATTGTTTCTACGGAAAAATATCGGCAGCTGTGGTTACCAGAACAATACTGTAAAAATGACATCAAAACATACTTACGGAGTGACATGTGAATTTTACATTTTAAATCTGTTAAATTTATGGTAAAATAACGTATTTCACTAACTGATATAATGTTAATTTACCAACCTAATGAAGTACTAATATCTGTTTTGTACCTTTATAATACACTGACAGTCACCAAACACAGTGGTCATAAGAGTCACATGATGAATCAAAGTTCATCACAAGCAGATTTTCCACAAGCTGAGAAGCACAATACTAATATATAGAAGGAGCACACAGTGTCATTCAGACACACACTAAACACCATCATGGGTAACATGCATGAAATTTTAAAAATGCAATAAACATTAATTTAACAACATTAGATGTAACATAAAACCCTAATGTACATAACTGATTAGGAAAAAATGAGAAAAACTAAAAAGAAACCGTTATTTCAACGAAAATATATCAAATGTGAAGTATCACGCAGGGAATTGTGGGAATGTCAATATACAGTTTTTCACTGTAAATTTTACAATGAATTGTTATTTTTCACTTCCAAAAACTGTGAATTTAACGGTATTTTACCGTAAAATTACATTAAATGTGCCGTTAGATCTATTACAGTTATTCACCGTGTAAGGCCTGATTTTCCTGCTAAACAAAAACTGAGATCAAGCGTCCTGCAATAAAGTAATAAAACTTTAATCTGGAAAGAAGATCTTAAAAGAATAGCAAGGGGCAACACCTTGCCCCCACTCCAAAAGGACAACGCCTCCCCCACCACACACACACACACACACACAAACTCTCCTTCCCCCTGCCTCAAGTCACTGAAAGTTATTCAAAACATATAATGTAACTTGTGTATCTATTGTTTTTCCCATTTCATGTTTGGTATCATTTAATTTGTCTCAGTGCGATTGGTAAAACGGTCTCAATTTCATAGCAGTCAATAGAATTATGAAGAAGATGGAAAATTAAGGAAAATTCTGTCCTCTTTTTGGGTGGTGTCTCTTCTCCTCTCCCCCAAAACAGGTGTTGGTGTAATAAACATTTACGATCCTTTTGTTCTGGTTCTGGTATAAAAGGTAAAGAGCAAAGCAGTCATGCGGGATCATCTGTAGGAGAGGTCCCCCAGAGATGGGTGAATGTCTGAGGACATTCACCCATCACTGTGTATATATGCATTTCTTTGAGTAATCGATGTTATGCATTTATCATTTCTGAATTGGCTTCTAATTGTCTAATTGTAATGTAATTGGCATGATATATTTTTACTTGACAAATAAAATGTTATATTTGGTTGATTCTGTATTATTCTTAATCCCTTATTTCTAGTAGATCAAAGCGAAGGTATTACCTCAAATCTGTGTTCAGGATTGTTCATACGAAAGGTTTAATAGATGGAGCATAGGGCACGTCAATTAAGTCCATTTCGATTTCTGACAATCACTGCCTTAAATAAGTTGCAGTTTTCGTAAATATATCAAAACTATGCTTTTTGTTACGAGTAAGCAGAGCGCGACCGACTTAAAGGTAGATATTTACCCTGCATCCAATGTTTAAGGTCAGACTGACGAGTTTGTGTCCGGGAAGAGTGCTCAAATCGGCCGAAGTAACTCTTCTAAAGCGATACTGGGACTGCAGTGAACGAAATAATTTAAGATATAAGGTAACCAGAATAATCGAATATCTAAATTAATACATAACAAATGATTAATTTCTAATTGGAGACACAACCCTTAGAATAAGAATCATTTGAAATTGGAGTCAGATTAAACGAGTGAAATTAAGTGAACTTCACAGAGACGCTGAAAAGGCATACACGCTTAAACCTTCCCCGTCCTTTGGGAAACCGTCATTGGACCTATTAGGCGGGCCTTACAACCGTATATAGTATGGAAACTTTCTGTAAACCAATCAACAGTTTTTCACCGCAGCATTTTAACAGTCTTTTACTGTTAAAATCACGGTCATTTTTTACAGTGTAGCTCTTATAATCTTCTCATAATCAATAGTGCTCTTATCAGTGCACAGTATATACTTTTAAGAGACTGACGACATGCCCCCCACTCAACTCCTGACAAACACCTCATTACATTTATCGCTTTTTTACCTTCGTCTACCATTTTCTGAATATGAATTCTAAAATTCAGTTTTGAGTCCATCCACATCCCCAGAAATCTAATTACTGACACCTGCTCCAATTTCTGACCATACATTTTAATATTCATTATTGGATTGATTTTTCTTTTTGTAAAACAGATCACCTGAGTTTTTGCTACAGAGAAACGGAAACCCCATTCATTAGCCCAATTTTCTACTTTTTTAACAGCATTCTGCATACACTTCTCCACATTTTTTCACTCAATGTTTTGAATTCTTATCCATTGGCAAATAAACTTCTTGCATTCCATTGCAATATCGTTAACACCATTATGTACCACCACATGTGTGGCTGTTTTCTGTCTGACCGATTACTGTTTGTGTCTTAAGCCTTTCTTTTATCATATCTACTGTAACATCCTCTAACTCCAAGTACTTTTGAGCAGCTCTGATAATGATTTGAATTTTCTCTGTCCTGCTTTCAGTTTGGGTGGAACAATTCACCACTTCTGCTATGAATGCTACAAACTGAGCGTTTTTGCTCACCCTCAAAAAAGTCACAAATTTAACATGCTATAAAAAATTATCTGTGGGGTATTTTGAGCTAAACCTTCACATACACACTCTGGGGACATCAGAGACTTATTTTAACCAAGGCCAAATCCTCTGGTAGACGCAATATATTAATTTTAAAATGAGGTCTCTTATTAGCCCACATAAAATAATTGAACCATCTGTGTCTTTAAATGTTTTCTGCAGAAAAAGAATTGGAATTATTTGAATTTCATAAAATAATCTTGGAAGAATTGTTCATTTTCAAAAGAGCAATGCGTCCCAGCCAAAAAATGGGAAGGGTATTCCATCTTTCTACAGTAGTCAACATTTGAAGTGGATCAAAACCTTTCATCAAAGTTGTCGTAAAACATTCTTTTTGGGACAACTTAGTTCTTAGGACAGCTTTGATTAACTTTTTTGATCCACTTCAAATGTTGACTACTATAGATCAAGTTTAATAAGATTAGACTTGTTATATTTATTCCCAGATATACAAAGCCAGAAGGGGGCCACCTGAATGGGAAAAGGTCTGAACATAAAGGGACAGCTTGCAGGCTAGCTAGATGCATGGCTTCAGATTTACTAAAATTAATCCTATAATCGGAAAAAAGCACTAAATTCCGTGATAGCAGCAATAAGATTAATTATGGATATTTCTGGTTTAGATAAGAAAATAAGAATGTCATCAGCATAGAGATTAATTTTATGCTGCTGTTATCGTCAAGCCGTGAATGCCTAAATTAAACCTAATTGCCTCTGCCAGTGGTTCTATTACTAAAGCAAATAAAAGGGGTGATAATGGGGTTGTCCATCCTGTCATGTTCCCCTATGAACCATAAAACTGGTAGAACATAGACCATTTGTTATCACAGCAGCAAGGGGATAAGTGTACAACAACTTGAACCAACATACAAAATTTTCACCCAGACCGAATTTAGTGTATAAAACAAGTAAGGCCACTCTACTCGATCAAATGCCTTTTCTGTGTCCATTGAGATAACAAGATTGTCCAGTCTCTGCTGCTGTGAAAGCTGAATAATATTTAAAGACCCCCTGTGGTGAAAATCAAGTTTTTAATGTTGTTTATATGTTTATGTAGTGTTTTTAATATGCTCTTTACAGGTGTATGTATCCCGTTAACTTTCCATGAACAGAACTTTAGTCTATTCATGCTTTTTAGACATGCTTTGTGAAAAAGGAAAGAAAATTCAGGAAAGATTCCTGCCAAAAAAAATTCTATAATAAAAATACAATCCCATGTTTGCATCAAAGATGAGCTGAAAGGTGTAAAGAAAATAATAATAATAATAATAATAATAATAATAATAAAAATCTGGAAAAAACTAAAATATAATACAAGGAGTAGTGTAAATTGCATTAGAACTTAAGTCAGTCATTTGAACAGAATTCAGTGCAAAAGGGGTCCTGAACGACAAAAGAAAATTAACATGTTTTTATAACAGAGCCTAATAAAACAAAACGAGTCAGAAATATAGGTGCATTCAGCGACGACAGTTAGGTCTTGTCCACTTCAGATGGATCCTGAAACACGTTAGTAGCTCCCAGGTGTGTGACTTTGAGAGTGGCAGGATAAAGCTGTGCATAAGTCCCACATAAGTCAGCCCTGGCTGCCCTCAGATGTTTCTTGACCTCATTAAATAGTTTGCGTTTACATAGAACGGCAGCAGAGAAATCCTGGAAAACGCTCTCGCTGCAATAATGACCCGTAATTTGTCCACATAATTATGAAATCTTTTTTTATTGAAATTGCATTTGTAATACAAGCTTTCCACAAAGATTTGAATATTTTATGTTGATAAGATACACACATGGGAAAACACCAGACAAGCTAAATTTATAGCCTGAAACATAAGGAACACAATACATTCAATATCTTGGAATTCCTGTTGCTTCCTAAAACAAGAAAACAAAAAATTATGTAAAGAGAACAATCAGTCAATTTGACTTCAAATGTTGGAAAAGCTTATATATGGTTCATTTAGAAATATATTAAAGATATATTACACATATTAAAGTTTTATATTATGTTAAAAAAATATGTATTACATGTTTATTCATAACTATGATGGGAGAGCAGACAGATCAAAAACTAATATCAAAAACAAGAATAGCTTTCTTTAAGGCCTCATTAAGATGTGTCAGCTGATTATAAGAATTATGATAATATTATTTTAAATAATTGCTTGATTTATAAAGCACATTTTAAACTACAGGCATTTTAACATTTGATTTAATAAATATTTAAAAAATCTTAAATCATAATAAATGATAAATCTGATAAATCATAATAAATCCTTCATTTGAAATGTTAATGTCACTACAATTTATGAACAATCTGTACATTTCCAACAAAATATAACTGTTGAACACATTTTTTTGTTTTTTCAAGTTCAAAAACAACCTATGTACAATTCTTCACTATAAGACATTATTATCACTTTATAATAACATTTATTAACATTAACAAAAACTGTTACATTATTTAATGTTTCACATGACTAAAACAGTGAAACTACATTTACTCTGAATAGCCATTTCTGATCTGACTGTGTGAAGAACCCAGAGGCGTGGCTGCTTGTTGTTCAACTTCACCATAAATTCATCTCACCAATGACCATATTTGGACTTCCTCCTTCAGCTGTAGTCACTGGGCAAAATTCCAATATTTCCAGCCAGCAGCTAAAGTGAAACTAAAAGAAAAAACATCTTGTTTATTCGAATAGGTCTGTGATCATCTCATTATTAATAATCAAACTGATTATTCTTATTCATCTAAACCACAAAAGGACAGCAAGATTGACAAGATCATGATTATTAGGACTCTTACCTGCTGCCCTGTAGGGATGGAAAGGTATTTGAGACTTTGTTCAGTGTCTTCTCTTCTGAGATTACCTCCATGAGCAATGACAAACTCCTCATGTCTATAAAAGCTTTCTTGTAAAAAATGCTTGTTACACACAAACAATCTTGACGTGTCGAGAGTTGATGGGGATCCCACCGCCTGCAGCCACAATCTAGCTCTGTCAGCATCACGGGGGAACCAGTGCCAACCTGTCAAATTCTTACACCGAGCAAACAAACACTTGCAACCCATACTGAATTCAGAGCCAGACTGGCATCAACTGCTTAAAAGAAAAGGTCACATGACAGAAAACAAACTGGAACTGTTCACTGACAGGCAGAGTCAGATTAGCATATTTATATCTTGAAAATCAAACTAGCAAAATGATCGATCAGATGTTTTTTTATTATTATTTTTTAGAAAGAAATCAAACTATTTAGGAGAAATCGCATTAGCCTATATCAGAAAGTCTAAAATTATGATTACATGAGAACGACGGCCTGAATGTTTTAGATTTAACTTTATCTTTATACATGTGTTGTGTTAGGCTACATATTTCAGTTTCTTTTTAAAGGTCCCGTTTTTCGTGTTTTTTTGAAGCTTTGATCGTGTTTATAGTGTGCAATATAACGTGTTCATGTTTCGTGTGCAAAAAACCACGGTATTTTTCACATAATCTGCATCCCGCTGTTTCCACTGTCATAAAAACGGGCTGATGACTTCCTTGTTCTATGAAGTCCCTCCTTCAGAAATACGTAACGAGTTCTGATTGTGCCAGCGGTTCCTGTGTTGTGATTCGACAGCAGCTTAGCGCTCCTTGCCCGGAAAGGTCACGCCTCTTACCATAACGTGGAGATGCAGACGCTCAGTGTTATTGTAAACATGTCTTTAATTTTACCCTATCAATTTGAGCCGGAATCAGACCCGGTGATTGGACTGCGGGATGAAAATAACAGCGTTTCGACGACATGGCGACAAACATACTCTACAA